>NW_027438718.1:0-43287 GCF_000715075.1 Nicotiana tabacum | reverse complement strand
CTTAGCATTGAGCAGAGCGAATTCCATAAAAAATTAGTACTGTGTTTTGGAAAACATAGGATCCTTGCAATGTGGTTAGGGGATTGCACCAAATGCTATAATTCCATAAGTTTTGACATCTGGTATGAAAGATAGATTAGCTACACCAAACTGGTTAGTATACTGGCAATAGAGGACTTAAAAGAACTGAGTTTGTATCACTAGGATCTAAACACTGCTTATCCTATTCAAAGAGAAGATAGCTTAGGCACAAGATGTCCCATATCGGCTAACACAAAGGAAAACCAAGAGCTGGAGGGATATAAAACCATAGGGAGGAGCATCAAGGGAACATACTTACCTGGACGGGGTCAATGGGCGATCAATAAGACCTATGGCCTAGGTTGGTGACCTCCATTGCACTTTGGAGGGGTGCCCGCCTAAGGTCGGCCCAAGTGGTTGAGCCTACGTCATAATTTGTGGCAGCGGGGGCCTGCGTTCGCGCGGCCCCTACCCAAGTCATCAACAAAAGTGTTTCACTCAAGGCATGAATATTATGTACTTGTGAATTCGTTGAGTTCCCCTTACAATTTTATGCCAATATTTGTAATTTTATTTAACTTGTTAAATAAATGAGAGTTTTGTGGAACTCCAATTTGTTAATTTAGATTTTGCATGACATAAGTAACTCTACGTTGTTTGCCTTTCTATATTTGGGCGTGAGGACTGAGGATGGAATTACTTAGTCTACTGTTGAAATTTATTCTAATTACTTTTAGCCTTTTCCTTCCCATTATTCTCGTCTTTGAGAGAATCTCATGTTTTTTTTGGACCAAACAGTTATGGCAGAACCCAACTCTATGTCTTGTTCATAGGTATGGTGAAATACCACTTAGACAAAATGCCTTTCACTAAAAACTATGATGTCAATAAGACACATTGCACATCAACTATTTGGTTGACTATGAAGACTAGTACACGATTTGGATAAAAATGACAAGTTTGAGAAATTATCTAGAAAATAACAAACAGTTGGAGAGTAACTTTTATGCATCTAGAGATACAACAACATACCCAATATCTTGTGCAGGTAGAGAGGTTTATGCATATAGAGATCAAACTATAAACTCAATGACCGAAGAGGGAATGAGAATGGCCAAAAAAATTTAAGCCTTGAAAGTTTTGGATGAGGGAAATGAAGAGGTGAATCCCACTCGAAAGAGATTCACCTACGATATCTGGCGCCGTACTAACCTACGATACAGGCCCGGCATTAGCAACTAATAGAATGCAGCAAGAACATAGTGTTTCTATAGGTAAATGACTTATTCTCCGCGCCAATGCACCACAAATGGCCTTGTACTTCTAGGTCGCCTTTCATTCCTGCTGTTTCCCATACAAACTTGAAAAGCCCCAGAACTCTGCTTAGCTGCTTTACCCCACTCTGCAGTATATTCTGCTCATTGGATGTTAAGATCTTTCCCAGGCATAGACAGAACTTGTCCCCACGACCAATTGCGCATAAAGTCCTCAACAAACTTCAACTTCAATATCCCATATGTTGCCATAAATATAATAAAGAAGAAGTGTGAACACACATCGTGACGAGTGACCCAATGTTTTACTCAACTTCTTGTGCACTAAACTCTCCTGGTGGCGAGTTTCCTTATATCCAATGCTTTTGTCTATCATAACATCCCTAATCTGATAAAGCCCTTCTTTCATGGCCTCAAGCTTCTTAACCTCCGAAGTTAATTTTGTCTCTTCACTCAAGCAATTAATAAGGTCGAGAAACATTTCAAGAACATCTTCCCACTTGTGAGAAGTGGGTGACTCCGCGCCTTTGGCAGGTGCGAGGCGCATCCATGAAGTGGATTCAGGGTCATAAGAAGTGGCACTTTCTAAAAACTTTTGACAAGTTGCAACTATTTGCTGCGCCATTTTAATTTCTTTACTCGGACACCTACTATTTAGAAAATCTATCTCAGATTTCAGTCCAATCAATATCTCCCCGAGTACCCCTGTCCATATCGGGTACTTTGTGACCTGTGCACATACTGATTGCCTGACAAGCTTCTTTTGTTGAGCAGACACAATCAAGAAGTTTGACACTTTTGTGAGGGAATCAATGGTAATCGATTCCCTCTCGCTAGCTTTACTGAAATACACAGGCTGGTCGTATTATGAATCAGCTAATGCTTCCATCATATTCTTCTTCATCCTTTCTTGCATTGACGCACCCAACAAAGGTCCTAGCCAGTGATTTAAAAGTAGTCATCTTTTGTTTCAAGCTCTCATCATAAACTCTCGTGCGATCATTAACATTGACTAGCTTACCATCAACTAAGTCCACATTCTTTAGCAAGTGGCTCAATTTTGTTAATTTTGAGAAAGCTTTCTCATACCATTCAGAAGGCAAAGACTCCTCATGGAATTCTTCTGGGCCGTGATTGTATAAGGTGAAATATGATATGACATGTGGTCATCTAAAGGAAATACACGTGTAACCCAATACGGGGATGGTCGAAGACCGAACACAGCCATTTTGCTTGTCACCGGAAGGGATAACATTCATAAAGGTGTATTAAATGCTCTGCTCCCGGTAGCATTTAATAAGAAATATTCTGCAGCATTAAGAGCGACGGCCCGTTACAGAGAATTTGGCATTTATATTCACCGTTACATCTTCATCAATGACCCTCATAATTGACATTAAAGGAGGGAACGATCCTAGGACATCCTTCCCTAGACATAGCTATAAATAGTGAGCCCAGTTATCATTGTAAAAGACATGAATTTTCTAGCTAAACTTACACTACATTCTATACAATGCTTAATACAATCTTACTTTCCCGCTTTTTAATCTCATCGTTGTTGTGCCCGATAACTTTGTTCCCGGAACTGTCATCTCTGCTGTTTCATCTACATTTTAAGGCTAAGTATTGTACATTTCTTCAATTATTGCATTATTTCAGGATCAAATTAGTTCACTTTTCTAGAAATCATGTATAAATTTAACTGTACCATTTTACGGATAAACAGTCTAGCGCCCACTGTGGGGCCTAGACAGTCGTGCAATTAAATTGATCCTTGCCTTTTTTACTAACGTGATTTGATTATTTTATCTTAGAAAAAATCATAAAAAATGGCAGATAACACTGTTAACAACACGCACAACCCTGAAATTCGAGGGGATCAACCTCATTTCGAGGATTCAATCAGTGACACCCGCAATGAGGAGAATGACGACACGCTGGTGCATGACAGGCAGTACCCTCGATAGATTCGGGAGACAACTCCCGATGATGCTGACGAGAAGCATGTCGTGGATGCGGTGAGGGTCCTGCAAAAGCAACATGCGATCATTCTAGGCCATCTCACATGGCAGGATAAAGTTATGACGGAGCTGAAGCAGGCGCTATCGGGGGTTTCGAATAATGCAAACAGACGAGATCCAATTCCTCCCAGGGTTGCTGAAAACCAAACAACGCAGAGAGTCGACAACAACACTCCTGGGGTGAAGTTGGCTCCGAAGGGGCTGGGGGGAGCGGATCCGGTCTCAACAACGAGAACGACCCGTTCAAGAATTAAATTTTACAGTTTCTGAGTGAAGTAAATGCCCGCGTGGACCAAATCTCGGGCGCGCCACCAGTATTGAAAGGCCCGGACTCGAAGAAGTATACTCAATTCCCGTACAAGCCGAGTGCAGCACCTGAACTAATCCCGAAGCGGTTCAAAATGCCTGAAGTGCCAAAGTATGACGGGACTTCAAACCCACAGGAGCATATTACCACCTACTTAAAAGGAAATGATTTAGCTCCTCACAAAATTGAATCAGTGTTGCTAAAGAAATTTGGAGAAACTCTCATATTTTTAATTTTTATTCCATATTTTTAATTTTTATTTTACTCTACAATATCATACTATTATTTTTAAGATCAGCTAGCTCTTTTCATAAATTAAAAAATTACATCAAGTGGAAAAATAGTCCGATGAGGTGGCTCCACGATGTGACAGAATACTCAGAGATTATGCAAGGCCGAATCATTTTGAAGGAGAATCAAGTGTGAGAAGATCACCAATTGCAGCAAACAACTTTAAAATTCGCACAGGCTTGATTCAAACCATTCAACAGTCATGTCAGTTTACTGGTGATGCGAGTGAATATCCTCACACCCATCTAATTAATTTTCTTGAATTAGTTGAAACTCGCAGGTATAATGGAGTCACAACTGACGCTATCAGGTTGAGCCTTTTCCCTTTTCATTAAAAGGTGAAGCAAAAATATGGTTGCGAAGTCTGCCAAGAGGTTCAATCACTACATGGGACCAAATGACTCAGAAATTTCTTAATAAATATTTTTCACCTGCAAAAATATTTAAAATGAAGCAAGAAATCAATAATTTTATGCAGACAGATTCCGAACCTGTATACCAAGCATGAGAATGATTAAAAGCATAGTTAAGAAAATTTCCACACCATGGTATCAAAGATACTGATATCTTATATATTTTTTATCATGGTCTTAAACCCTTTGCTAGAAATGTAATTGACGCAGCATCAGGAGGATCCATAATGAGCAAAACCACTACAGAAGCCATGCAATTGCTTAATAAAATTTAGAAAATATTGTTCAATGGCCCTCAGACAAAATGATTGTTAAGAAAGCAGCAAGAGTCAATCAAGTTGAGGCTTGGAATTCATTAGCACAACAAATTGCAACTCTGACACAAAATGTTGAGGCTTTTCAGGTAAATTACCCAATCATCATCTCAACATGAGAACTGTGACGTTTGTGGAGGTAATCATCCCAATCATGAGTGCCAAGCTTCAACACAAAATGAAGAACACATAAATGCTATTGGTTATAGAACCAGTTATCCATTCGGTAGTCCTATGGCACAAAAACATCCGGGATTCCAATGGAGTAACCTAAATAGTGCTGAAAATCCTCAAAGATTTTTCAATCAAAAGCAGCAGGCACAGGGACCACCTAGTTTTCAAAATCAAAATAGAGGGCAACAAGATTTTCAGCAATATCAACAACAGCCCCAAAGAGCTCATCAACAAAGCCTTGAAGACATGATGTACAAATTCATTAAAGCTACAGACGAGAAAGTTGAAAGTCAAAATTTAGCAATCAAGAATTTGAAAATTCAGATGAGCCAATTAGCAACCCTCATGTCTGGACAAATAAAAGGTGCTCTACCAAGTAACACTGAGAAAAATTCAAAGGAACATCTCCAAGCCATCTCTCTGCGGTCTGGTAAAACTCTTGATAATCCATATGCAGATAGACAAGGAAAGCCACAAGAAATGGAACAGGTAAATGAAGGTGAGAATAAAAGAGACTACGAACTTCTAAAAGAACAAAAAAATAAAGGAAAAAAAGGTACAAGAAAATGAATTGATGACGAATCCTCACTCTGTACCCCTCCCCTTTCCCCAAATGCTAAAAAGAGAAAAGATTGACAAATAGTTCTCAAACTTTCTAGAAATTTTAAAACAGCTTTACATTAACATACCTTTTACAAATGCTTTGAAGCAAATGTCGGCATATGCTAAATTTTTTAAAGATATTTTGTCAAGTAAAAGAAAATTGGAAGAAGTTTCAGTGGTTAAGCTTACAGAAAAATGTAGTGCTATACTTCAAAATAAGCTTCAACAGAAACTTGGTGATCCGCGCAGTTTTACAATTCCTTGTACTTTGGGAGGTTGTAACGACCCGGCCAGTCATTTTAAAAGTTGTAGCCCCGTTTCCCTATTTACTGCATATTCTGTACTTTATAACTGTTATGTGACTTGCCGGGGTAGGCGATTTGGGTCCGGAGAGATTTCAGAATGAATTGAGACACTTAGTCTCAAGGTTGAAAGCTTAAGTTGAAAAGGTTGACTAGATGTTGACTTATGTGAAAATGACCTAAGAATAGAATTTTAATGATTCCAATAGCTCCGTATGGTGATTTTGGACTTAGGAGCATGTCCGAAAAATTATTTGGAGGTCCGTAGTTAAATTTGGCTTGAAATGGCTAAAATAGAAATTTAAGTTTGGAAGTATGACCGAAGAGTTGACTTTTTTTATATCAGAGGGTTGAAATCCGATTCTGGAAATTTGAATAGGTCCGTTATGTCATTTATGACTTGTGTGCAAAATTTGGGGTCAATGGGACTTGATTTAATATGTTTCGGCACGAGTTTTGTAAATTTGAAACTTGAAAACTCATAAGTGCGATTCGAAGGTCCTGTTATGTTACTGGACTTGTTGGTATATACGGACGGGGTCCCGAGTACCCCGAGTGCAATCCGGATCGAAATCGGATCAATTTTTGGACTTAGGCAAATTCTGAAATTTGCTGCTTTTGGTGTCATCGCACCTGTAGAGGAACTGACCGCAGGTGCGGACTCGCACAAGAGAGCTGTGGCTCTCATAAGCGGACAAAGGGATACCCAGTTGGAGCCGCAGAAGCGGAAAGAGCTCCGCAGAAGCGAAGCCGCTTCTGCGATGGAACGAACCGCATAAGCGTAGGTTGCGCAGAAGCGGGAGGCGAGGTCGCACCTGCGGTTGCGCAGAAGCGGACCATTGTCCGCAGGTGCGAAGGAAGCTGTCCAGTGCTGCTTCGCAGAAGCGAAAATGTGGTCGCAAATGCGACTCCACAGAAGCGACAATTGGTCCGCAAATGCGAAAATACCTGGATAAAACATATAATTCGGGGGTTGGCAATTTTTACTCATTTTTGGATTTTAAGAGATCAGGTGAGGCGATTTTTCAAGGAAAATATCGGGGTAAGTGTTCTTAACTCAATATTGGTCAAATTACCCGAATCTATGGTTGTTTTTAACATTTAATTGGTGATTTGAGTTGAAAAATTATGAAAACCCTCTTAGTTTAGATTGAAGATTTGAGGGTCGAGTTGAGGTCGAAATTTAGTAATTTTGGTATGGTTGGACTCGTGGTTGAATGGGCATTCGTATTTTGTAACTTTTATCAGGTTCCGACACGTGACCCCCACGGGCAATGTTTGAGTTAAATTTTGGATTTTGTTGGAAAATTTATATTTTCATATGGAATAAATTCCAATAATTTGTATTGATTGAATTGAATTAATTGTGACTAGACACGAGGCTTTCGGAGGCCAATTCACGAGGCAAAGGCATAGCGGAGTAAAGAATTACCCGGTTCGAGGTAAGTAACTTGTCCAACCTTGTGTGGGGGAAATTACCCTTAGGACTGATATTGATATAACAATTTTGATGTGTTGAAAGTCGTGTACACGAGGTGACAAGTGTGTGCACGGGTTAAATGTGAAAGATTATGTCTTTAAATTGTGTGGATCATTGTTGCATATTAACTAAATTATTTTATTATGTTATATTCATCATCATTAATATATTTTTATATTTTAAATTTGCCTGACCTGTTCCTACTAAGTGATTTTACCTGTTTAGTTGAAACTCTGTTTCTTTTGTTCTGTGCATTATTTGAAGGTTGGATTTCTTCATTTAGATATTATTAAAATGAAGTATTTTACATTTAAAAATTTGATATTAAGGCAAGGTGTTTAATTTGTGAAATATTATTTTTGCTGTGTTATTCATTCCTAAATATTTTGTGAGATTTTGTACTCATTGTGATTGAGTTGTGAGTTCCTTATTGTGGAAAATATTATTGTTGTTGATTTATTTTGGCAAGTTGAATTATTTGGACACTTGAGGTGCAAATTGTGATATATTGTGATATTGATACGCATACGATGGTATAAGGTCTGGGTGTTGAAGCGCATGCGGTGAGATAAGGATGGCTTGATACGCTTGGCTAGTAGGGGAACTACTAAAAGTCATGCGGTGTGATAAGGGTGGCTAAAATGCGAGATGCTATTTTGAGAAAAATATTTTCTTTAAAATTAAATGTGAAGGCTCCCATGGTGATATCTGCCAGCGTCCGCAGACTCCGGAGTCCCCTTCTATCTTATTATGTTGTCTTTCTTATTTTCTTTAGACTCTAATATATAGAGACATTGAGGATAAGTTATTAGAAGCTTGTGACTTATTTCTACTGTATTTTGGGTGTTGTAATTGTTAAATTTACAGTTCTTATTTATTCAGTTATTAAGGATTAAATTTCAGTTTATATTCAGTTATTCCGCATTGATAGGCTTACCTAGTCTTAGAGACTAGGTGCCATCATGACATCCTGCGGAGGGAATTTGGGGACGTGACAAGTTAGTATCAGAGCTCTAGGTTCATAGGTATTATGAGTCACAAGCAGGTTTAGTAGATTCTTACAGATCGGTACGGAGAAGTTTGTACTTATCTTCAAGAGGCTATGGAACTGTTAAGAAAATGTTCACTTCTTTGATTCTTTATTGTGCGCAATTGTTGACTTCGAAATTATAAATTCTTGTCTTTCTATTCTCTCCCATATGGTGAGGACACACACAGCTGGATCCGATTATCAGACACCCAAGCAGAGGTCGAGGAAGACCACGTGGTGCAGCCAGGGTACCTGCACGAGCTGTTGCAGAGGAACCACCAGTAGCTCCAGTTGGAGAGCAGGCACCTGAGACGCCTGTTACTACCCCTGCACTCCAGGAGACTGTTGCCCAGTTTTTGAGCATGTTTGGCACTCTAGCTCAGGCAGGGTTGATTCCACTTGCTCCTACCACATCTCAGGCCGGGGGAGGACCCGCCGCCCGTACTCCAAAGCCACGGGCCCAGGTTGACCATGCTCCATAGGTTATACCAGTGCAGCCAGTTTTCCCAGTTATGCCCGAGGCTAGGGCAGCAGTTTTGGAGGGGGAGCAACTCAGGCTCAAGTGGTACAAGAAGTAACACCCTCCCACCTTCAGAGGATGCTCAGGGGTTTCTTGAGGAATGTCAGCGTATCCTCCGTACTATGGGTATTGTGGATTCCAATTGGGTTTCTTTCACGACATTCCATCTTAGAGGAGAGGCCTACCAGTGGTGGCGGGCATACGAGTTGGATAGTCTGGCTGAGGAAGCTTGTCACGCCCCGAACCTAGGAGCGAGACAAGCACCCCGTGCCTCGCCTAACCTGGCGTACCAAATTGCGACTAAGGGACTCTGAACACATAATGTCATACTTTGGCCATGGGGCCACCTTGCAAGACAATTTGCGAAGCAAAATATAAAACTGAATGGAAACTAGTACTAACTAAATATCAATATAAAGCTAGGCCGACAAGGCCGTCATAGCTACTACAGCTGACAAACCACCAATTTATACAAACCCAACATAATGCACTAACCAACAGGATATGCCTACAAGCCTCTACTGATAGATGTACTGTGATCGGAACAGGGCCCCGACCTACCCATAACATATATACAGATATACATAAGATGTACACAAAACTCTAGTCCTGGCAACTCCGAAAGACATGGAGCTTACCGATCAGGCGGAACTCGGAAAACACCTACTGAGGAGGTCTACCCGTCTGTCTGTCTGAACCTGCACGCATGAAATGCAGCGCCCCCAAAAAAGGGACGTCAGTACGAAATAATGTACCGAGTATGTAAGGCAATAAAATAACTGAAATCTGAAACTGAACTGATAATATGATAACTGAAATTAACTGGGAGTCAAAGATGATCTGGAGATATACTTACCTGCTGATACTGACTCAACTCCTTCAATATAGTAAGTAAAATAATTGTACGGCCTTATAAGGCTCGGTATATATAACTGCTCTGCCATAGTAGGCTCGCTTATAGGCGCTCGGCCATACTAGGCTATGTATCTCGACCATGCTGGGCTCGCTCATAGGCGCTCGGCCACAGTAGGCTCGGTATATAACTTTCCATATGATCAGAGGTTGCCCAATAGGGGCCTGCCCATCGATTATAGCTCGATGGTAATGAAAATACTGTAATACTGTATATATAGGCTTGCTGCTCTCTTGACTGAAAGAAGACAATACTAAAATTGAATATAGAGTCTCGATAAGGAATAATATTGTAACTTATGAGACTAGAATAGTGTGAATAAATTCATGAATATGAACTTCTCTTTTGTCTCATTACTAACACATGTAGCTACGAGATCATGCCAAAATGAAGGAAGGCTTAGCCTTAACATACCTTATCACAATCTTTTCAATCACCAAGTTGAACTCACCTCTTCGCACCTTAATCTACAAGAATGATAATAATACTATCGTTAAGTTACGAAAGGTACAACTATCGCACAACGAACGACAAACCTATTTTGTATTAAAACGGGCAGCATCTCCCCTATAATATGCCCTTCCTCCAACTTCAAGATAACACCAACAATACAAGGACAGAACAATAACAACATATATACATCATTTTCCAGCCCTATATACACCATCAAATACTACAAAATAGCCCAACACACCCCAATCTCTTCGTACACAAAACGACCACCGTAGTAGTGTCAAACGACCCGAAAATGTTATGACGAACGACCAGCCAACCACCCTACATTTATATGGTGTTTATAAACCCCCTTCCTCCTCCAAAACTCCACAAAATAGTAATAAAACACGCAGCCCAACAGCAACACAAAACAGTCCACAAAACAGTCCGCTACAAGTGAATAACTCGAACTCACGGCTTCCGATCACCATCCCGTGAGTTCTTACAAGTATAGAACGACTTACAATGAATTTACAGAAGAAAAAAATGGATGAAAGAGAGCAGTAAACTCACCTTATTTTTTGGATAACTCAGCTCCTATCTTGGTTCTTCAAACTCTAAGTTTTACCTCCAATTGGAACTTGAAAGGGAGAGAAAATCAATTAGGGTTTGTGGGAAATTTTTTTTGGAGGATTCTTTGCAGAGCTTATGTCTGGTTATTATGCTCTATTTTAAGTCTAATATATGAAGAAAATAGGCCCTTAAAAGGCCTCTTTGGACGACCCGAAATGGCCCATTTTTGGGCTTTCATTTAAGCAAGTAGGTGACACACCTACTTGTCACCTAGCAGCTTGCGCAGTATCGCAAAAATGCACATATCTCTCTACTCCGATGTCGTATTGACAAATGGTTTAATGCGTTAGAAAATAGACTCATAGATCTTTAATTTGATGTGTGGAACACACCATAACTCTAAGTATATTGGGAGAAAATTGCAGTTACATTTGACCCAAAGTTTCAGTAAAACTTATGAATGTAACTTGTGATGACTTTCATCGACTTTTGTTCCACAACTCGCTTGACTTAAAAACATAACACTCGGATGTAATACGACTAATATAAATCATAACATAATCTCTTTATCATGTTAATCACCCTAGTCTCACCCCAAAGGTACATGTTATAACATTCCCAACTTGTCGACTTTCGATGAAACATTGTTTTATTTAATTGCTTTAGCTTCTGAACTGTCCAACCCTCTTTGTACTTGTTGTTCATGATCTTCAATATTTGTAACCTCAGAGGTAACATGATTAACTTACTTTATATACTTTTAAATATTATCTCATTTTTTGTCCTACATTAGTTTGCTTACGACGCATTTTTACATACGAAAATATAGGGTGTAACATCACTCCCCCTTGGGAACATTCGTCCTCGAATGTTTACTCTTGGAGACTTTGGAAACTTTTTCCAGAGTATCCTTCGTACACTAGGTTAAAACCAACCTGCACGTAGCCAGAAACATACTATGCATGCCACACATGGCCAATCTTTATAAATAGCAGCAATTTGCCTCACCGACCGTAAATCATAAATATTGAAAGTGAAAAATAAAAGCTTACCTGATGACCTGCTAGCCTACATAGAGCTATGTTGTAGCGTCCCATCTCGAACCATATCTTCATTTTGAAATAGGTGGGGGTATTTAGACTTCATTTCTTCCTCCGATTCCCACGTCATCTCTTCTACATTCTTGCTCCTCCATAAAACCTTTACGGAAGCTACCTCCTTATTTCATAGATTGCGGATTTGTCGGTCTAGGATGGCAACTGGAATTTCCTCGTATGACAAGTCCTCTGTAATCTGTACATCATCCGTGGGCACCACTCGGGTAGGATCGCCAATGCACTTCCGTAGCATAGATACGTGAAAAACCGGATGGACAGACTCCAATTCTGAGGGCAACTCTAACTCATAAGCTAGTTGGCCCACTCTCCGAATGATCCTATAAGGCCCAATATACCGTGGGCTAAGCTTTCCTTTCTTGCCAAACCTCATCACGCCCTTCATAGGTGATACCTTTAAGAATACCCAGTCATTAATCCTGAACTCTAAGTCTCGTCGCCGCACGTCAAAATATGACTTCTGACGACTCTGAGCTGTCAACAGTCGCTCCCGGATAACCTTTACTTTCTCTATGGCCTGCTGAACCAGGTCTGGCCCATGTAACCCAGATTCTCCAACATCAAACCACCCTATAGGAGATCTGCACTTACGCCCATACAAAGCCTCGTACGGAGCCATCTGGATACTGGAGTGGTAACTGTTATTATATGCAAACTCGATAAGAGGTAGATGTTCATCCCAACTTCTTTTAAAATCCAACACACATACTCGTAACATATCCTCGAGCGTCTGAATTGTGCGCTCGGCTTGTCCATCAGTCTGTGGATGAAAAGCTGTGCTGAGATTCACCTGAGTCCCTAGACCTCTCTGAAATGACCTCCAAAAATGTGCTGTAAACTGAGCCCCACGGTCAGATATAATAGAAACTGGTACTCCGTGTAGCCGCACTATCTCCTTAATATATAACTTTGCATAATCTTCTGCTGTATATGTAGATCTGACCGGTAGGAAGTGAGCTGATTTCGTGAGCCTATCGACTATCACCCATATGGAATCGAACTTACGATTAGAACGAGGTAAACCCATGATAAAGTCCATGTTTATCGCCTCCTATTTCCATGTCGGGATCTCTATAGTCTGCATTAGCCCTCCGGGCTTCTGGTGTTCTACCTTCACTTGCTGGCAACTAGTACATTGGGCGACAAACTCAGCAATGTTCTTCTTAATATCATTCCACCAGTACATATCCTTAATGTCATGATACATCTTCATCGATCCAGGGTGGATGGAATACCATGAATAATGTGCCTCTGACATAATCCTGTCTCGTAGCCCTGCTACATCTGGAACACACAAACGACCCTTGTATCTGAGAACCCCATCTCCCTTGAGCTCTAACAATGGCTTCTTCTGCTGCGGAACTCGCTCTCTCAACTCGACCAACTCTGGGTCCTCGTACTGCCTTTCCTTGACTTCAGCTATGAGGGATGATTTTGCAGTGTTTTGGATTACAACTCCACCATCCTCAGAATCTACTAACCGAACCCCCAACGAAGCCAATTGATGAATATCTCTAGCTAATTGTCTTTTCTCGGGCTCTACATGTGCTAAGCTACCCATAGATCGGCGACTTAAGGCATCTGCTACAACATTAGCTTTCCCTGGATGGTAGAGAATGTTAACATCGTAATCTTTCAATAACTCAAGCCATCGCCTCTGTCGCAAATTCAACTCTTTCTGCTTGAAAATATATTGTAGGCTTTTATGATCAGTAAATATATCAACATGAACACCATATAAATAATGCCGCCATATCTTAAGTGCATGGACAACCGCAGCTAACTCGAGGTCGTGGGTCGGATAATTCCTCTCGTGCTTCCTCAACTGCCTTGAAGCATATGCAATTACCTTCCCATGTTGCATCAGGACACATCCTAACCCGACACCTGATGCATCACAATACACGGCATAACCCTCTAGACCCTCTGGAAGTGTTAGAACTGGAGCTGAGGTCAACTTGTTCTTAAGCTCTTGGAAACTCCGCTCACAAGCCTCTGTCCATTGAAACTTAGTTTCTTTCTGTGTCAACTTCGTCAATGGTGCCAAAAGGGAAGAAAAACCCTCTACGAACCTCCGATAGTATCCTGCTAAGCCTAGAAAGCTACGAACCTCTGTCGGAGTGGTAGGTCTAGGCCAAGATTTCACGGCCTCAATCTTCTGAGTGTCCACCTTTATCCCTTCATCTGATACAATATGCCCCAAGAATGCTACAGACTTCAACCAGAACTCACATTTAGAAAACTTAGCATACAACTTACGATCACGGAGGGTTTGGAGTACCGCTCGCAGGTGGTCCGCATGCTCATCCTCTGAACGGGAATAAACCAGAATATCATCAATAAATACTATCACGAACAGATCTAAAAATGGCCGGAATAGGCTATTCATCAAGTCCATAAATACAGCGGGTGCATTAGTCAACCCGAAGGACATGACAAGGAACTCGAAGTGGCCATATCGGGTCCTGAAGGCTGTCTTCGGAATATCTTTTTCCCGAACTCTGACCTGGTGGTACCCCGACCTCAAATCAATCTTGGAAAAGCATCTAGCTCCCTGCAACTGATCAAACAAGTCATCGATCCTTGGAAGTGGATACTTATTCTTAATAGTTACCTTGTTCAACTGCCTATAATCGATACACATCCTCAGCGAGCCGTCTTTCTTCCGCACAAATAGTACCGGTGCACCCCAAGGTGAGGTACTGGGCCTAATGTAACCTTTCTCCAGCAAATCTTTTAACTGCTCCTTCAACTCCTTCAATTCGGCAGGTGCCATTCTATACGGAGGGACGGATATTGGTTGAGTTCCTGGAAGCAAATCGATGCTAAAATCAATCTCTCGCTCTGGAGGAATACCTGGAAGCTCATCTGGAAACACATCTGCATACTCTTGGACTATGGGAATAGACTGAAGTGTAGGTATCTCAGCATCTGCATCTCTAACTCGCACAATATGATAAATGCACCCTTTTGCGATTATTTTCCTCGCCTTCAGATAGGAAATAAACCTACCTCTGGGTGTTGGTGTATTACCTACCCATTCAAGGACTGGCTCACCCGGAAAATGAAATTTGGCTACCTTTGCTCGGCAATCAACTGTGGCATAGCAAGCTGCCAACCAGTCCATGCCCATGATAGCATCAAAGTCCATCATCTCTAGCTCAACTAGGTCAGCTGAGGTCTGACGACTACAAATTGTCACCGTACAACCTCGGTAAACCCGTCTAGCAATAATCGATTCTCCGACCGGTGTAGATACCGCAAAAGGATCACTTAGTATTTCAGGCACTATACCAAACTTCCTCGCGACAAATGGGGTAATATACGATAAAGTAGATCCTGGGTCTATCAAAGCATAAGCATCGTGAGAGAAAATGGTTAATATACCTGTCACAACGTCTGGTGAAGACTCCTGGTCCTGTCGACCCGCTAAAGCATAGATACGGTTCTGATTACCACTTGAACTGGAACCTCTACCTCTGCCTCGACCTCTACCAGCCGAAGACTGAGACTCACGCCTTGAAGGATGCACGGACATAGACGATCCTGTTGCTGAACTCGCTGGTTGTGCCATTCCCCCAGAATCTCTATTTGGGCAATCTCGCATCATATGCCCCGGACGCCCACATGTATAACAAGCATCAGAACCTGCTCGGCATTGACCCAAGTGTCCTCTACCACAGATGTCACACCGCGAAGGAAATGACCATGTCTGCGCAGAACCTCGTTGTCGCTGCAAACCCGACGCCCGTGAGCTCTCACCTGGTCCTGACTGAGTATAGCGGTCATACCCGTAACCCTGTAACTGAGGTGGCGGAGGCCTAGGTGGCCGTCCGAAGTACTGGGTCCTATAACTACCCTGAGATTGCTCCTGAGACCTGGGAAATCTCATCCTCTTACGTTGCCCTTGCTCAGCCCTCTCTGTACCCTGCTGCCGATGCCTACCCCTTTCTATATTCTGGGCGAATGCCTGAATCCGGGAGATATCCATACTATCCTGCAATGCAGCGGTGGCACATGCCTCGGTTAACTCTTGGGCTAACCCTGCTATAAACCTGTGAATCCTGCCCCGCATAGTAGAAACTATGGATGGTGCATATCTGGCCAATGAGTCAAAACGGAGACTATACTCTCGAACACTCATATTACCCTGCTTGAGGGCTAGAAACTGATCGACTCGAGCCTGTCGGATCTCCCGCGGTAAGTACTGGTCAAGGAAAGCATCTGAAAAATTCTCCCAAATAGCTGGAGGTGTATCACGTCCCCTGGACCTCTCCCATCCCTCATACCAAAGGATGGCTATATCTCGGAGTCGAAAAGCTGCTAGCTCAACTGCCTCTTTCTCCGTGGCATGCATAACACGAAAGATCCTGTGAAGCTGATCTATGAAATCCTGCGGGTCCTCCCTCTGATCTGTCCCCGTGAACTCTGGGGGACTCAAAGCAATAAACTCTCGGACCCTTGAACTCCCAGACCCCTCAGAAGTTCCTGCACTAGCTGATGCCCTAGCATGTTGCTGGGTAGCTACCAACTGTGTCAACAAATGCACCGCACTCCTTAAGTCCTGATCTGATGGAAGTGGAGGGGGAACTGGATGTGCGGTTTCCCTAGGAATCTCCGTAGTTGGTGGAGGAGCCGGTAATGGCTGAGTAGGGGTCTCCCCTTGAGCCTCAGACTGGGCCCCATCTACTGGGGGTACCCTGTTGGTCCCCTCACCTACTACTGTATCTCTCCTCTGGCTAGCCGTAGTCTTCCTAGTCACCGTCATCTGTGCATGCAAACACCAACACATAAGTTTAATTCAAATTTCCTATAACTCAGTTCTATAGCACGATTTAGATTTCAAAGAAGTGTAACCAACTCCTAAATGCCCTGTAGTTCCTTGCTTATATAATGTGGTGCACAACACATCTATAAACAAGACCCTACTAGACACGGCTTGTAGACTCCCTAGGACAGAACTGCTCTGATACCAAGTTTGTCACGCCCCGAACCTAGGAGCGAGACAAGCACCCCGTGCCTCACCTAACCTGGCGTACCAAATTGCGACTAAGGGACTCTGAACACATAATGTCATACTTTGGCCATGGGGCCACCTTGCAAGACAATTTGCGAAGTAAAATATAAAACTGAATGGAAACTAGCACTAACTAAATATCAATATAAAGCTAGGCCGACAAGGCCGTCATAGCTACTACAGCTGACAAACCACCAATTTATACAAACCCAACATAATGCACTAACCAACAGGATATGCCTACAAGCCTCTACTGATAGATGTACTGTGATCGGAACAGGGCCCCGACCTACCCATAACATATATACAGATATACATAAGATGTACACAAAACTCTAGTCCTGGCAACTCCGAAAGACATGGAGCTTACCGATCAGGCGGAACTCGGAAAACACCTACTGAGGAGGTCTACCCGTCTGTCTGTCTGAACCTGCACGCATGAAATGCAGCGCCCCCAAAAAAGGGACGTCAGTACGAAATAATGTACCGAGTATGTAAGGCAATAAAATAACTGAAATCTGAAACTGAACTGATAATATGATAACTGAAATTAACTGGGAGTCAAAGATGATCTGGAGATATACTTACCTGCTGATACTGACTCAACTCCTTCAATATAGTAAGTAAAATAA
Organism: Nicotiana tabacum; assembly: GCF_000715075.1. Taxonomy (NCBI): domain Eukaryota; kingdom Viridiplantae; phylum Streptophyta; class Magnoliopsida; order Solanales; family Solanaceae; genus Nicotiana; species Nicotiana tabacum. The sequence continues at coordinate 25,852 of NW_027438718.1, read as the reverse complement.
TTGTACGGCCTTATAAGGCTCGGTATATATAACTGCTCTGCCATAGTAGGCTCGCTTATAGGCGCTCGGCCATACTAGGCTATGTATCTCGACCATGCTGGGCTCGCTCATAGGCGCTCGGCCACAGTAGGCTCGGTATATAACTTTCCATCTGATCAGAGGTTGCCCAATAGGGGCCTGCCCATCGATTATAGCTCGATGGTAATGAAAATACTGTAATACTGTATATATAGGCTTGCTGCTCTCTTGACTGAAAGAAGACAATACTAAAATTGAATATAGAGTCTCGATAAGGAATAATATTGTAACTTATGAGACTAGAATAGTGTGAATAAATTCATGAATATGAACTTCTCTTTTTGTCTCATTACTAACACATGTAGCTACGAGATCATGCCAAAATGAAGGAAGGCTTAGCCTTAACATACCTTATCACAATCTTTTCAATCACCAAGTTGAACTCACCTCTTCGCACCTTAATCTACAAGAATGATAATAATACTATCGTTAAGTTACGAAAGGTACAACTATCGCACAACGAACGACAAACCTATTTTGTATTAAAACGGGCAGCATCTCCCCTATAATATGCCCTTCCTCCAACTTCAAGATAACACCAACAATACAAGGACAGAACAATAACAACATATATACATCATTTTCCAGCCCTATATACACCATCAAATACTACAAAACAGCCCAACACACCCCAATCTCTTCGTACACAAAACGACCACCGTAGTAGTGTCAAACGACCCGAAAATGTTATGACGAACGACCAGCCAACCACCCTATATTTATATGGTGTTTATAAACCCCCTTCCTCCTCCAAAACTCCACAAAATAGTAATAAAACACGCAGCCCAACAGCAACACAAAACAGTCCACAAAACAGTCCGCTACAAGTGAATAACTCGAACTCACGGCTTCCGATCACCATCCCGTGAGTTCTTACAAGTATAGAACGACTTACCATGAACTTACAGAAGAAAAAAATGGATGAAAGAGAGCAGTAAACTCACCTTATTTGTTGGATAACTCAGCTCCTATCTTGGTTCTTCAAACTCTAAGTTTTACCTCCAATTGGAACTTGAAAGGGAGAGAAAATCAATTAGGGTTTGTGGGAAATTTTTTTGGAGGATTCTTTGCAGAGCTTATGTCTGGTTATTATGCTCTATTTTAAGTCTAATATATGAAGAAAATAGGCCCTTAAAAGGCCTCTTTGGACGACCCGAAATGGCCCATTTTTGGGCTTTCATTTAAGCAAGTAGGTGACACACCTACTTGTCACCTAGCAGCTTGCGCAGTATCGCAAAAATGCACATATCTCTCTACTCCGATGTCGTATTGACAAATGGTTTAATGCGTTGGAAAATAGACTCATAGATCTTTAATTTGATGTGTGGAACACACCATAACTCTAAGTATATTGGGAGAAAATTGAAGTTACATTTGACCCAAAGTTTCAGTAAAACTTATGAATGTAACTTGTGATGACTTTCATCGACTTTTGTTCCACAACTCGCTTGACTTAAAAACATAGCACACGGATGTAATACGACTAATATAAATCATAACATAATCTCTTTATCATGTTAATCACCCTAGTCTCACCCCAAAGGTACATGTTATAACATTCCCAACTTGTCGACTTTCGATGAAACATTGTTTTATTTAATTGCTTTAGCTTCTGAACTGTCCAACCCTCTTTGTACTTGTTGTTCATGATCTTCAATATTTGTAACCTCAGAGGTAACATGATTAACTTACTTTATATACTTTTAAATATTATCTCATTTTTTTGTCCTACATTAGTTTGCTTACGACGCATTTTTACATACGAAAATATAGGGTGTAACAAAGCTTCACTCATTTGGACTCAGTTTTCAAATATATTCTTGAGGGAATATGTTCCTCAAAGTCTCATAGATGCATGACGCGCGAAGTTTGAGCAGTTGCACCAGGGTTCCATGACTGTGTCCTAGTATGAGGTTTGATTCAGTGATTTGGCTAGGCATGCACTAGCCTTAGTTGCTACTGTTCGAGAGCGGGTTCGTCGATTTATTGAGGGGCTCCATTCTAGTATCAGATTCAGTATGGCCCGAGAACTGGAGATGGAAATAACATACCAACAAGTGGTGTCAATTGCTAGGAGATTGGAGGGTATGCAGATCCGGGAGAAAGAAGAGAGGGAGGCTAAGAGACCTCGAGATTCTAGCACGTATAACAACTCTCGTGCCCCAGCTGCAGCCCGTCATGGTAGAGGCTATGTGATCCATCCTATTCATTCAGCACTTCCAACTTCTAGCGGTACTCCGGCTACTCCCAGACCCCAGGTTCCATATAATGCACTGCTAGTGTCTACTATACCTCATGTATGGGGTGCTTTTAGCGGGCAGTCCAGTCGATCAGGCCCGAGCCAGTCCCAGCAGTCACCTCCTCTGAGGGCTTGTTTTGAGTATGGTGACACTCGTCATATCATAAGGGATTGCCCTAGACTTAGGAGGGGTGCACCTCCACAGATTTTTCAGGCCCCACCTATTCCACAGGGCCCTCAGGTTTCTCAGGCCATGATTACTACACCAGCTGCCACTCCACCTGCACAGCTAGCTAGAGGCGGAGGTCGGACAGGTAGGGGTCTCCCTAAAGGGGGAGGCCAGGCCAGATACTATGCCCTTCCTGCTAGGACAGAGGCAATTGCATCCGATTCTGTTATTACAGGTATTGTTTCGGTCTGTCATAAAGATGCATCAGTCTTATTTGATCCAGGCTCCACTTATTCTTATGTGTCATCTTATTTTGCCCCGTATTTGGGAGTATCCCGTGATTCTTTGAGTTCTTCTGTTTATGTATCTACACCCGTGGGTGAATCTATTATTGTTGACTGCGTGTATCGGTCGTGTTTGATTGTTATCAGTGGTTTTGAGACCAGAGCTGATTTATTATTACTCAGTATGGTAGATTTCGATATTATTTTGGGCATGGACTGGTTGTTGCCCTATCACGCTATCCTTGATTGTCACGCCAAGACGGTGACTTTGGCAATGCCAAGTCTACCGCGGCCAGAGTGGAGAGTTACCTTGGATCATGTTCCTAGCAAGTTTGTTTCATTTCTTAAGGCTCAACGAATGGTTGAGAAGGGGTACGATGCATATCTGGCTTATGTGAGAGATGTTAGTGTTGATACTCCTACCGTGGAGTCAGTTCCTGTAGTAAGTGTAACGACCCGACTTGTCGTTTTAAGAAATTATGCCTTGTTCAGTGACTTAAGGTCTAAAGAAGCTTCGCAATATGTATTGTGACCCGCATGTATGGTCGATTTTGGTTTTCGGAAGATTCGGAATTTAATTTAAAGAAAAATTCTCATTTTGAAGCTTAAATGGAAAGAGTTGACCGGGGAGTTGACTTTTGAGCAAACGACCTCGGAATAGAATTTTGATGATGGCAATAGCTTTGTATGATGATTTCGGACTTAGGCATATGTTCGGGTTTGGATTTGAAAGTCCGTAGGACAATTCGACACATTTTGGCGAAAGTTGAAAAATATAAGATTTTGGAAAAAGTCCGGCCGAAGGGTGAATTTTTGATAACGAGGTTGGATTTTGATTCCGGAAATGGGAATAGCTCCATTACGTCAATTATGACTTGTGTACAAAATTTGAAGTCATTCCGGATTGATTTGATACGTTTTGGCACAAAATATAGAAGTTGAAGGATTTGAAAAACTTATAATTCGATTCGATGCGGGATTCATAATTTCGACGTTGTTTGATGTGGTTTGAAGCCTCGACTAAGTTCGTATTGTATTTTTGGACATGTTGGTATAATTAGTTGAGGTCCCGGGGGCCTCGGGTGGATTTTGGAAGGTTAACGGAGCAATTCGGACTTGGAAGAAGCTGCTGGAAAATGGCAGCAACTGTTGGAGTCGCACCTGCGGAATTTGGGCGCAGGTGCGACCATCTCAGAAGCGAGAAGAAGCTCGCAGAAGCGAAATTGGCTGGGCTGGACTGAGGCCTCAGGTGCGAAGAATTTCCCGCACCTGCGTGATAGCAGAAGCGGAAGCTCTTTCGCAGGTGCGAGGGCAGCGCTAGTGGACATCGCAGAAGTGAGAATTGGCTCGCGAAAGCGAGCTCGCAGGTGCAAAAATATGTCCGCAGGTGCGGAATCTGGGCAGAACATTTAGGGCCAAAAATGGTCATTTCGCCATTTTTCGTTTTGGATTTTTTGGAACTCGGATTTGGGAGATTTTGGAGGGATGTTTCATAAGCTTGGTTGGGGTAAGTGTTCTATATCCTAAAGTGTTTATATTTCATGAATCCATGATTATATTCATCATTTAATTCGGATTTAAATGGAAGAAATCAAGATTTTTGTAAAATCTTCCAATAACGAAAATTTAAGATTTGGAAGTCGAGTTGTTATTGGAATTAAATAAAATTGGTATGGTTGAACTCGTATCGGAATGAGTGTTGGGATTTCATAAAAATTATGTCGGTTTCCGAGATGTCGGTCCCGCATTGACTTTTGTTGACTTTTTGGAATAAATTTTTAAGTCGACGTATTATTATCCGGAATTGTTTCCAATGAATTCTAATGAAGTTATACAATTAATTTGGATAGATTTGAGATGTCCGGAGGCCAATTCAAGCAAGAAGGCTATTTTGGAATATCGGCCTAACTTCAAAAAGGTAAGTGTCTTGCTTAACCTCGAGTGGGGGAATTACCCCTTAGGCATTGAGTCTTATGTGCCATTTGTGAAATGTGAAAAGCCATGTACGCGAGGTGACGAGTAAGTACTCGGGATTATACGTGCAAAATTCATTGAATTAAAGTCTTAGGCATTATTGCGTAGTAAATTGGGAAATTGAAGAAATTTTTTAAATCATCTGTTTGCCATGCTTGAATCCTTATTATTGAATTTGTTTTTATATGATAATTTGATGTGATTGTTACTTGAAATATTTATGAAATTTCGTGAGTATTGTTGGTTTAATATTTCTTGAAAATAAATTTCAATATGAATCTTCTTATGTAAATAATTAATTTAAGAGAGCTTAAGAATAAATGTTAAATATAATTATCTAAATTTGCATTAATGAAGGTTTTGCTTTATGCTGAGTAATTTTTATGTCTATTGATAGTTTTTGGGTGTTATATACATTGTGTGGAGCCTTGGGCTATTTGTTGTGAAATTAATTGATTTTGTTATATCTTTGGAATTTGGTTGTGGCCATTGGGCAAATTGTTATATGAATTAATTTTATTATATTGTCGTGTTAATTTCCCGGGTAAATTGTTGTGTTGTGTGAGTTACTATATTGGGGAGATAAGAGTGGCATTTCACCATTGATATTATGTGGGTATAAGGGTGGCATTTCACTGTTGTTGTGTTTGTTGGAATATTGTCTGGGCGGAGCGATAAGGATAGCTATAGGAGCGATAAGGGTGGCAATAGGAGTGATAAGGGTGGCTATTGATATTGTCTGGACAGAGCGATAAGGGTGACTATAGGAGTGATAAGGGTGGCAATAGGAGCGATAATGGTGGCTATTGTCAGGGGCGATATTTATTGATGTGGGGTTGTGGTGTTGATAATTTTTAGGTGATGTTGTGATTTTATTGTGTTTATTTCTATAGCTTGTGCAACTTGTCTTATTGTTGGTAAATTGATAACAATCTGATGCATGTTGAAATTGAGAGCCTGTGGCTATTGCCAGGCGGATTAAAAATGGAAATGTGGGCACTAGGTGCCATGAGTAAATAATGATAATTGGCACGTGAATTGTCCGTACAGTTGTGATATGAAATGAGGGCACGAGATGCCGGGAAAATATGATGATTTAATTATGGGCACGAGGTGTCGTGGAAATATGAAAATGGGCTGAGACCCGTGTTTACAAAAAATATAAAAATGGGCTGAGACCTGTATTTTTATGATTATGAAATGAGGTGTCACATGGTGACTTTTTAATTGAAAGAATTATATTCAAAATATTTATTTGGAAGGATTTTTACTTAGAAAGTATTATATGAAAGAATTTTATTTGAAAGATATTTATTTGAGGAAATTATATTTGAAAAGATTTATTGAAAGAATTATATTTGAAAAATAATTATTTGAGAAAATTATATTTGAAAGAGAGTTATCTGGAAGAATTATATATGAAAGACATTTATTTGAAGGACTTAATTTAATTGGGTGTACTTGTGTTTATTAATTGTTGAGTGATATTAATGGTATTCTTATTGTCTGCTGTACATATCACTGGTTGTTCCATGTTGTCCTATTGTTATTTGTTTCCTATTATTTTGTATATTATATTGCACAGGTTATTAGACTAGTGAGTGTCTTGACTGTACCTCGTCTCTACTCCATTGAGGTTAGTCTTGATACTTAATGGGTACCGACTGTGGCGTACTCATACTATATTTCTGCATATTTTTGTGCAGAGCCAGGTATTGAAGATAACAGACTTGAGCAGAGTTAAAAGCGGGATCGTAAGGATTTAAGGTAGAGTTGCTTGGTCGTCGCAGTCCCTTGGAGTCTTTTCATTTCATTGTACTGTTAACTTGTAATCAAACAATATTGTATATTCGTTCCTCGTGATCATTCTATGTATTTAGTTAGAGTTCTGACTCAGTACTACCAGTCTTGAGAGGTTGTACATTCATATATTGTAATTATTTCCGTTGTTATTTATTTTAAAAAAAACAATGGCTCCAAATATGTAATGAAAATCGGCTTACCTAGTCTTAGAGACTAGGTGCCATCATGACTCCTGTGGTGGGATTTTGGGTCGTGACAAGTTGGTATCAGAGCTCTAGGTTCATAGGTTATACGATTCACGAACGAGTCTAGTAGAGTCTTGTGGATCGGTACGGAGACGTCTGTACTTATCTTCGAGAGGCTATAGAACTGTTAGGAAATTTCCATTTCTTTCATTCCTGTCGTGCGGAATTTGTTGAATTTGGAATTTGAACCTTTGTATCTCCATTCTCTCATAGATGGTGAGGACACGTGCTACTGGGTTAGCGGAGCAGGCATCCGCACATACTGCTAGGGATGCAAGAGGCCGGGGCCGAGGTAGAGGCCGAGGAAGGGCACGTGATATGACTAGAGCACATGTCAGAACAACAGTTGAGGAGCCACCCGTAGCTCCAGTTAGGGGACAGGTACCAGAAGCACTTGTTGTTACCCCCGGACTTCAGGAGACTTTGGCACAGTTCCTGAGTATGTTTGGTATATTAACTCAGGCGGGATTGATCTCTGTTGCACCAAACATTCCACAGATTGGGGGAGTAGCTCAGACTCCTACCACAATTCCAGAGTAGCAGGTTCACGTTGGTCAGGTTCCGGGTGTAGTACCGGTACAACTTGTTATTCTGGTTCGGCCTGAGGTCAGGATCGAGGCATCAGAAGAAGAACAAAAGAGACTTGAAAGGTTTAAGAGGTATAGTCCACCAACTTTCAGTGGCACAACTACAGAGGATGCCCAAGAAGTTTTAAAAAATTGTCACCGTATTCTCCGCACCATGGGTAATGTAGAGGTGAGCGGAGTTGCCTTTACTACATTTCAACTGTCAGGCGCAGTGTATCGGTGGTGGCAAATCTATGAAGAAGGTAGACCAGCCAATGCCACACCACCAACTTGGGTTCAATTTTCGGAAATGTTCTTGAAAGAGTTTGTTCTCCAGACTCTCAGAGATGCATGGCGCACAGAGTTGCGTCAGGGCACTATGACAGTGTCAGAATATGCTATCAGGTTCAGTGAGTTAGCCCGTCATGCACCTATGTTAGTTCCTACAATCAGAGAACGGATTCGCAGATTCATTGAGGGGCTCGATTATGATATTAAAATATGCATGGCTCGAGAGTTGCAAACTGATACTCCATTTCAACAAGTAGTGGAGATTTCAAGGAAGATTGGGGGTGTTTTAGGCGAGGAAAGAGAGTCTAAGGAGGCCAAAATGTCTCAAAAATCTGGAGGGTTCAGAGGATTTTACTCTTCAGCTAGAACCCATTATAGCGGAGGCTCGAGCAGTCGGTTAACTCAGTCCACACATCAGAATACTCGGAGTGCTCCAGTTTACAGTGCACCACCGACACGAGTTTCTTACAGTGGTTATTCCAGTTATCCGGCACAGACTCAGTACAAGCAGCCGCGACCTCAGAGGGGTTGTTATGAGTGTGGTGATACTAGGCATATCATGAGATATTGTCCCATACTTGGGAGGGGTGGATTTCATTAGAACACTCCAGCTACAAGCTTTATTCTAGTTGATATTCCACGTGCACAATCAGCTAGAGATGGAGGACAGGCGGGTAGTGGGCGCCTGAGAGGTGGAGGCCCGACCCGTTGATTTAATCACTATGATTTGGCTGAGGCCAATACACCCGATGGTGTCGTTACAGGTACGATCCTGATTTTTATTATAAAATGATATTTTCCTTAATTTGATTTAGTTCTGAATATTGAGGTGAATCCTCCTATTATGCTCCACTTATAGGTGACCTTCGTAAATTTGTGACCCACTTATATGTGTATCCATGTTGGGAGATTTAAAGATGTGAGTCTGTGTCTGTCATTTTATTTTTGTGCACCATTGAGGGCTATAAGTCCAAAAGCAAAATTTTATTATTCAATACAGTGGGTTTAATGTGTTTCGGAATAATTGATTCTAATTTTTATGAATCATACGTCCTACCGGTATGAGGGTTCATTATATGTTGTGAAAATTGTTTATGAAATATATTGAACAGAAGAAAGAAAGGAAATTAAAATTTTCAGTTGGCACAATGTGCAATAAAATTATGATTCGGATTTAAGGACGAGATCCTCGCATTTTTTTTACATGATGTGAAATATTTAAACCAGGGTGCAAGCTGCAGTGGAGGTTATGTAAGGACGAGATCCTTGTGGTAAAATATTTATGAGTTTAAAATTATCCCTTTGTGAAATTAATTTGTACAATAATATTAATAGGGAGTCATGCCTGTTAGGCTTATTTGATAATTCTTGTATATTTTTCTGTTCATATTCAGCCATTTTTGTGCTGTAAACATTAAGTTTTAGCCTATGAGGTGAGTGCCCAGGTGGCGTTAAATGTGACTCATTAATCTGACTAGGTAATCATGAGGTCTTCATGCCTCACATTCTGTTGTTAGTGTTGTGAAAAAAAAAATTTCGAAATGAGGTGGTGGTTAATATGAGATTAATTGATGATGCTGGAATTAATTATGAACAGCTTTTAAGACCAGAGATGTGGTGATGAGCATACATATGATGTGCTTCATGTCCTTATATCATAATGATAATGTAGTGCTTGTAATGCTGAGATTGGTGTTATTCATATATACCTTGAGGTATTTTATTGGGTTGTAGATGAGTTATTAGGAGTTGTTTTGGTGTTACTCTGGCAGGTGGATATGCCCGTTTACAGAGGAGACTCTGCCAAAATTTCTGGAAAATTTAGGAGTTAGTAAAATTTGGAGGATTGAGATTTGCAAAGGCAGAGATAAGTTATGTTACGTGTCTGAGGGCGAATGAACCTAAGCCGGGGGAGAAAGTAACACCCCAGATTTTTTTTTGAAGTACTTCAACACTATCAAGAAAATTGATGTGTGCATAGGCACGAGTTGCTATAGCCAGTTGAGACTAATACTGCATTGTTGTGAAAATCATGCTAAAGCCAGTTGAGACTAATACCGTGCGTTGTTGTGAAAATCAGACCTTTTGAAATGTTTGGAGTGTAAGGACTTGATCTTAAAGTTTTCAAGTATGGATAAAAAAAATAATCTCAATTGAGATGGTGTTGTCGAACCCGTGTTAAATTGCGGGAATGTAGAATCACCCACAAGTATGTGTGCAAGAATATACTCAGTAATTTAAAGTCCTCAGAAAGATTCTTAGCATGTTCGAGGATGAACGTTTGTTTAAGAGGTAGAGAATGTAACGACCTCACTTGCCGTTTTAAGAAATTACGCCTCGTTCAGTGACTTAAGGTCTCGATAAGTTTCGTAATATGTATTGTGACCCACGTGTATGGTCGAGTTTGGTTTTCGGAAGATTTGGAATTTAATTTAAAGAAAAATTCTCATTTCGAAGCTTAAATGGAAAGAGTTGACCGGGGAGTTGACTTTTGAGCAAACGACCCCGGAATAGAATTTCGATGATGGCAATAGCTTCGTATGATGATTTCGGACTTAGGCATATGTTCGGGTTTGGATTTGAAAGCCCGTAGGACAATTCAACACATTTTGGCAAAAGTTGAAAAATAAAAGATTTTGGAAAAAGTCCGACCGAAGGGTGAATTTTTGATAACGAGGTTGGATTTTGATTCCGAAAATGGGAATAGCTCCATTACGTCAATTATGACTTGTGTGCAGAATTTGAAGTCATTCCGGATTGATTTGATACATTTCGGCGCAAAATATAGAAGTTGGATGATTTGAAAAACTTATAATTCGATTCGATGCGCGATTCGTAATTTCGACATTGTTTGATATTGTTTGAAGCCTCGACTAAGTTCGTATTGTATTTTGGGACATGTTGGTATAATTGGTTGAGGTCCCGGGGGCCTCGGGTGGATTTCGGAAGGTTAACGGAGCAATTCGAACTTGGAAGAAGCTGCTGGAAAATGGCAGAAGCTGTTGGAATCGCACCCGCAGAATTTGGACGCAGTTGCAACCATCGCAGAAGCGAGAAGAAGCTCGCAGAAGCGAAATTGGCTGGGCTGTACTGAGGCCGCAGGTGCAAAGAATTTCCCGCACCTGCGTGAGCACAGAAGCGGAAGCTCTTCCGCAGGTGCGAGGGCAGCGCTAGTGGACGTCGTAGAAGCGAGAATTGGCTCGCAAAATAGAGCTCGCAGGTGCGAAAATATGTCCGCAGGTGCGGAATCTGAGAAGAACATTTAGGGCCAAAAATGGTCATTTCGCCATTTTTTGTTTCGGATTTTTTCGAGCTCGAATTTAGGCGATTTTGGAGGGAGTTTTCACAAGCTTGGTTGGAATAAGTGTTCTATATTCTAAAGTGTTTATATTTCATGAATCCATGATGATATTCATCATTTAATTCGTATTTAAATGGAAGAAATCAAGATTTTTGTAGAATCTTCCAAAAATAAAAATTTAAGATTTGGAAGTCGAGTTGTTATTGGAATTCAAAAAAATTGGTATGGTTGAACTCGTATCGGAATGGGTGTTTGGATTTCATGAAAATTATGTCGGGTTCCGAGAGGCGAGTCCCGCGTTGACTTTTGTTGACTTTTTGGAATAAATTTTTAAGTCGACGTATTATTATCCGAAATTATTTCCGATGAATTCTAATGAAGTTATACAATTAATTTGGATAGATTTGAGCTGTCCGGAGGCCAATTCAAGCAAGAAGGCTATTTTGGAATATCGGCCTAACTTCAAAAAGGTAAGTGTCTTGCTTTACCTCGAGTGGGGGAATTACCCCTTAGGCATTGAGTCTTATGTGCCATTTGTGAAATGTGAAAAGCCGTGTGCGCGAGGTGACGAGTATGTACTCAGGCTTATACGTGCAAAATTCATTGAATTAATGTCTTAGGCATTATTGCGTAGTAAATTGGGAAATTGTGGAAATATTTTATATCATCTGTTTGCCATGCCTAAATCCTTATTGTTGAATTTGTTTTTATATGATAATTTGATGTGATTGTTACTTGAAATATTTATGAAATTTCGTGAGTATTGTTGGTTTAATATTTCTTGGAAATAAATTCCAATATGAATCTTCTTATGTAAATAATTAATTTAAGCAAGCTTAAGAATAAGTGTTAATATAATTATCTAAATTTGCATTAGTGAAGGTTTTGCTTTATGCTGAGTAATTTCTATCTCTATTGATTGTTTTTGGGTGTTATATACATTGTGTGGAGCCTTGGGATATTTGTTGTGAAATTAATTGATTTTGTTATATCTTTGGAATTTGGTTGTGGCCATTGGGCAAATTGTGATATGAATTGATTTTTATTATATTGTCATGTTAATTTTCCGTATAAATTGTTGTGTTGTGTGAGTTACTATATTGGAGAGATAAGGGTAGCATTTCACCGTTGATATTGTGTGGGTATAAGGGTGGCATTTCACTGTTGTTGTGTTTGTTGGAATATTGTCTGGGCGGAGCGATAAGGGTGGCAATAGAAGCGATAAGGGTGGCTATTGATATTGTCTGGGCAGAGCGATAAGGGTGACTATAGGAGTGATAAGGGTGGCAATAGGAGCGATAAGGGTGGCAATAGGAGCGATAAGGGTGGCTATTGTCAGGGGCGATATGTGTTGATGTGGGGTTGTGGTGTTGATAATTTTTAGGTGATGTTGTGATTTTATTGTGTTTATTTCTATACCTTGTGCATCTTGTCTTATTGTTGGTAAATTTATAACAATCTGATGCATGTTGAAATTGAGAGCCTGTGGCTATTGCCAGGCGGATTAAAAAAGGAAATGTGGGCTCGAGGTGCCGTGAGTAAATAATGATAATTGGCACGTGAATTGTCCGTTCAGTTGTGATATGGAATGAGGGCATGAGGTGCCCGGAAAATATGATGATTTAATTATGGGCACGAGGTGTCGTAAAAATATAAAAATGGGATGAGACCCGTGTTTACGAAAATTATGAAAATGGCATAAGACCCGTATTTTTATGATTATGAAATGAGGTGTCACATGGTGACTTTTTAATTGAAAGAATTATATTCAAAATATTTATTTGGAAGGATTTTTACTTAGAAAGTATTATATGAAAGAATTTTATATGAAAGATATTTATTTGAGGAAATTATATTTGAAAAGATTTATTGAAAGAATTATATTTGAAAAATAATTATCTGAGAAAATTATATTTGAAAGAGAGTTATCTGGAAGAATTATATGTGAAAGACATTTATTTGAAGGACTTGATTTAATTGGGTGTACTTGTGTTTATTAATTGTTGAGTGATATTAATGGTATTCTTATTGTCTGTTGTGCATATCACCGGTTGTTCCATGTTGTCCTATTGTTATTTGTTTCCTATTATTTTATATATTATATTGCACAGGTTATTAGACTAGTGAGTGTCTTGACTGTACCTCGTCTCTACTCCATTGAGGTTAGTCTTGATACTTAATGGGTACCGACCGTGGCGTACTCATACTACACTTTTGTACATTTTTGTGCAAAGCCAGGTATTGAAGATAACAGACTTGAGCAGAGTTAAAGCGGGATCGTAAGGATTCAAGGTGGAGCTGCTTGGTCATCGCAGTCCCTTGGAGTCTTTTCATTTCATTGTACTGTTAACTTGTAATCAAACAATATTGTATATTCGTTCCTCGTGATCATTCTATGTATTCAGTTAGAGTTCGTGACTCAGTACTACCAGTCTTGCGAGGTTGTGCATTCATATATTGTAATTATTTCCGTTGTTAGTTTTTTTTTATTAAAAAAAATGGCTCCAAATATGTAATGGAAATCGGCTTACCTTGTCTTAGAGACTAGGTGCCATCACGACTCCTGTGGTGAGATTTTGGGTCGTGACAGTAAAGGATGTTCCTTATTGATTTTGGCATTGATTTGTTACCAGGCACTCAGCCTATTTCTATTCCACCTTATCGTATGGCCCCAATAGAATTGAAAGAATTAAAAGAGCAATTACAAGAGCTTCTTGATAAGGGTTTTGTTCGGCCCAGTGTATCGCCTTGGGCTGCTCCCGTCTTATTTGTGAAGAAGAAGGATGGTTCTATGTGGATGTATATTGATTACCGCCAGTTGAACAAAGTTGCAGTGAAGAACAAGTATCCATTGCCACATATTGATGACCTATTTGATCAGTTTTAGGGTGCCAGAGTGTTCTGTAAGATCGACTTGCATTCAGGCTATCATCTGTTGAAGATTCGGGAGCCATATATCCCGAAGACTGCTTCCAGGACTTGGTATGATCATTATGAGTTCCTTGTAATGTCATTTGGGCTGACCAACACCCCAGCAACATTTATGCACTTAATGAATAATGTCAGCCCTATCTTGATTCTTTCGTCATTGTGTTTATTGATGATATTCTGGTGTATTCCCGGAGTCAGGAAGATCATGAGCAACACCTGAGGACTGTGCTTCAGACTTTGAGAGAAAAGAAGTTGTATGCAAAATTTTCAAAGTGTGAATTCTGGCTTGATTCAGTGAGATTTTTGGGTCATATAGTTTCGTGCGAAGGAATCGAGGTAGATACGAAGAAGATTGAAGCAGTGCAGAGTTGGTCTAGACCGACCTCAGCTATGGAGATCCGGAGTTTCCTTGGTTTGGTGGGGTATTATCGCCGATTTGTAGAGGGTTTCTCTTCTATTGCCACAACTATGACCAAATTGACTCAGAAGGGTGCTCCGTTCAGGTGGACCGAGGAATGTGAGGAGAGCTTTCAAAAGCTCAAGACAGCTTTGACTATAGCCCCAGTATTGGTGTTGCTCACAGGTTCAGGGTCTTATACTGTGTATTGTGATGCGTCGCGTATTGGTCTCGGCGCAGTGTTGATGCAAGACGGTAGGGTGATTGCCTATGCGTCCAAACAGTTAAAGGTAAATGAGAAGAATTATCCGGTCTACGACCTCGAGTTAGCAGCTATTGTTCATGCCTTGAAGATCTGGCGGCATTATTTGTACGATGTCCATTGTGAGGTTTATACCAATCACCGGAGTCTACAACATCTGTTTAAATAGAAGGATCTTAATTTGCGGAATCGGAAGTGTTGGAGTTGCTTAAGGATTATAACATCACCATTCTTTATCACCCCGGGAAGGCCAATGTGGTGGCCGATGCCTTAAGTCGTAAGGCGGAGAGTTTGGGCAGCTTAGTATATTTAGCGGTAGCAGAGAGGCCTTTAGCCTTGGATGTTCAGGCCTTGGCCAACCAGTTTGTTAGATTGGATGTTTTCGAGTCGAGCCGAGTTTTGGCTTGTGTGGTTTCTCAGTCTTCTCTGTATGATCGTATCAGGGAGCGTCAGTATGATGACCCCCATCTGTTTGTCCTTAAGGACACAGTTCAACACAGTGATGCCAAAGAAGTCACTATTGGAGATGACATTGTATTACGGATGTAGGGCAGGCTATGTGTTCCCAATGTAGATGGTTTGCGGGAGTTGATTCTCCAGGACGCTCACAGTTTGCACTACTTCATTCATCTAGGTGCCGTGAAGATGTATTAGGACTTGAGATAGCACTATTGGTGGAGGCGAATGAAAAAAGACATAATGGAGTATGTCGCTCGGTGCCTAAATTGTCAGCAGGTGAAGTATGAGCATCAACAACCGGGTGGATGCTTCAGAAGTTAGAGATTCTAGAATGGAAATGGGAGTGGATCACTATGGATTTTGTTGTTGGGCTCCCACGGACTCAGAGGAAGTTCGATGCAGTTTGAGTGATTGTGGATAGATTGACCAAGTCAGCTCATTTCATTCCTGTTGTTACTACTTACTCTTTAGAGCAACTGGCTCAGGTTTACATTCGCAAGATTGTCAGGCTTCATGGCGTACCGGTATCTATCATATCTGACCGAGGTATGCAGTTTACATCATGGATCTGGAGAGCCGTACAGCGAGAGTTGGGTACTCGAGTTGAGTTGAGTACAACATTTCACCCTCAGACGGATGGACAGTCCAAGCGCACTATTCAGATATTAGAGTCTATGATTCGTGTGTGTGTGTGATAGATTTTGGGGGTGCTTGGGATCAGTTCTTACCACATGCGGAGTTTTCTTACAACAACAGTTATTAGTCGAGCATTCAAATGGTGCAGTATGAGGCCTTATATGGTAGGCGGTGCCGGTCTCCAGTGGGTTGGGTCGAACCGGGCGAGGCTAGACTATTGGGTACAGACCTGGTTCGGGATGCTTTGGAAAAGGTTAAGTTGATTCAGGATCGACTTCGTACAACCCAATCTAGACAGATGAGTTATAGAGATCGGAAGGTTCGTGATGTTACATTCATGATTGGTGAGCGGGTTTTGCTCCGGGTTTCACCTATGAATGGTGTTATGAGGTTCGGAAAGAAGGGCAAGTTGAGCCGGAGGTATATTGGACCTTTTGAGATTCTTGAGAGAGTTGGAGAGGTGGCTTACAGACTTGCACTACCAGTGAAGGGGTTATCCGGTCAAGGAGGCGACTTGGGAGACCGAGCATGATATGCGCAGCTATTATCCTCATCTCTTCACCACTCCAGGTATAATTCTAAACCCGTTCGAGGATGAATGTTTGTTTAAGAGGTGGAGGATGTAACGATCCGGCCAGTCCTTTTAAAAGTTATAGCCCCGTTCCCCTATTTTCTACTCATTCTGTACTTTATAACTGTTATGTGACTTGCCGGGGTAGTTAGTTCGGGTCCGGAGAGATTTCAGAATGAATTGAGATACTTAGTCTTAAGGTTGAAAGCTTAAGTTGAAAAAGGTTGACTGGATGTTGACTTATGTGAAAACGACCCCAGAATAGAATTTTGATGATTCCAATAGCTCCGTATGGTGAATTTGGGCTAAGGAACTTATCCGGAAAATTATTTGGAGGTCCGTAGTTAAATTTGGCTTGAAATGGCTAAAATAGAAATTTAAGTTTGGAAGTTTAACCGGGGAGTAGACATTTGATATCGGGGCCGAAATCCAATTCTAGAAATTTAAATAGGTCTGTTATGTCATTTATGACTTGTGTGCAAAATTTGAGGTCAATCGGACTTGATTTAATACGTTTCGGCACGAGTTTTGTAAATTTGAAAATTGAAAACTCATAAGTGTGATTCGAAGTGCAATTCGTAATTTCGATATTGTTTGATGTAATTTGAAACCCCGAGTAGCTCCATGTTATATTACTGGACTTGTTGGTATATTCTGATGGGGTCCCAAGTACCCCGAGTGCAATCCGAATCGAAATCGGATCAATTTTTGGACTTAGGAAAATTCTGAAATTTGCAGCTTATGGTGCCATCGCATCTGCGGAGGAACTAACCGCATGTGCGGACTTGCACAAGCGAGCTGTGGCTCACAGAAGTGGACAAAGGGATGCCGAATTGGAGTCGCAGAAGCAGAAAGAGCTCCGCAGAAGCGAAGCCGCTTCTGCTATGGAACAAACCGCAGAAGCGAAGGTTGCGCAGAAGCGGGAGGCGAGGTCGCACCTGCGGTTGCGTAGAAGTGAACCATTGTCTGCATGTGCGAAGGAAGCTGTCCAGTGCTGCTTCACAGAAGCGGAAATGTGGTGGCAAATGCGACTCCGCAGAAGCGATAATTGGTCCGCAAATGCGAAAATACCTGGACAGAACATATAATTCGGGAGTTGGCCATTTTTACCCATTTTTGGATTTTAAGAGCTCGGGTGAGGTGATTTTCAGGCGATTTGTTAAGGAAAATATCGGGGGTAAGTGTTCTTAACTCAATATTGGTCAAATTACCCGAATTCATGGTTATTTTTAACATTTAATTGGTGATTTGAGTTGGAAAATTGTGAAAACCCTCTTAGTTTAGATTGAAGATTTGAGGGTCGAGTTGAGGTCGGAATTTAGTAATTTTGGTATGGTCGGACTCGTGGTTGAATGGGCGTTCATATTTTGTAACTTTTATCGGGTTCCAAGAAGTCGATTTTTTTGAGTTAAATTTCGGATTTTGTTGGAAAATTTATATTTTCATATGGAATAAATTCCAAAAATTTTTATTGATTGAAACGAATTAATTGTGACTAGATACGAGGCGTTCGGAGGCCAATTCATGAGGCAAAGGCATAGAAGAGTAAAGAATTACCCGATTCAAGGTAAGTGACTTGTCTAACCTTATATGGGAGAAATTCCCCTTAGCACTGGTATTGATATGAAAATTTTGATGTGTTGAAAGTCATGTAAACGAGGTAACGAGTGTGTACACGGGCTAAATGTGGAAGATTATATCTTTAAATTGTGTGGATCATTATTGCATATTAACTAAATTATTTTATTCTATTATATTCATCATCATTAATATATTTTCGTATTTTAAATTTGCCTGACCTGTTCCTACTAAGTGTTTTTACCTGTTTAGTTGAAACTCTATTTCTTTTGTTCTGTGCATTATTTGAAGGCTGGATTTCTTAATTTAAATATTATTAAAATGAAGCATTTTACATTTAAAAATTTGATATTAAGGCAAATTGTTTAATTTGTGAAATATTATTTTTGCTGAGTTATTCATTCCTAAATATTTTGTGAGATTTTGTACTCATTGTGATCGAGCCGTGATCTCCTTATTATGGAAAATATTCTTGTTGTTGATTTATTTTGGTAAGTTGAATTATTTGGGCACTTGAGGTGCAAATTGTGATATATTGTGATATTGATATGCATGCGGTGGTATAAGGCCTGGGTGTTGAAACACATGCGATGAGATAAGGGTGGCTTGATACGCGTGGCTAGTAGGGGAACTACTAGAAGTCATGCAGTGTGATAAGGGTGGCTAAAACGCGGGATGCTATTTCAGAAAAAAATATTTTCTTTAAAATTAAATGTGAAGGCTCCCGCAGTGATATAAGAAAATGAGATATTGTGAATTTATTTATGATTTGGGACTACGAGGCGGTACCTTGGGAGTGCCCTTGTTGATATTTCTTTATGGTTGTATTGCCTTTGGTTATTTTGGTGTTTTCCTTAAAGTTGTAAATTTCTGTTTTCTTTCCGCGAGGTGTTATTTGCCCTTTTCCCATGTAGTTAAATTGTGACATACTACTTACTAGATTCATCTCCATTGTCATTATCATTATTATATTGTTAAACTTTACACCCTATCTTTTATTAATCTAGTAGGGCGTGACCTGACCTCGTCACTACTCTACCGAGCTTAGGCTTGGCACTTAGTGGGTACCGCTGTGGTGTACTCATATTACGCTTCTGCACATCTTTTTGTGTAAATCCAGGTACTTCCTATTAGACCAAGCATCAATGAATTAGCCGTACGCGGAGACTTCGAGGTATATTTGCCAGCGTCCCCAAACTTCGGAGTCCCCTTCTATCTTATTATGTTGTCCTCCTTATTTTCCTTAGACTCTGATATATAGAGACATTGAGGATAAATTCTTAGAAGCTTGTGACTTATTCCTACCGGATTTTGGGAGTTGTAATTGTTAAATTTGCAGTTCTTATTTATTCAACTATTAAGGATTAAGTTTCAGTTTATATTCAGTTATTCCGCATTGATAGGCTTACCTAGTCTTAGAAACTAGGTGATATCACGACATCCTACGGAGGGAATTCGGGGTCGTGACAGAGGTGCTCACTTTGAAAAAGCATTATGTGATTTAGCTGCTTCAATAAATCTAATACCTTTTTCAATTTTTAGAAAATTAGAACTTGGTGAAATGAAGGACACTGTTGTGTCTCTACAATTGGCTGATCAAAGTACTAAAAAACTGAAAGTAATACTTGAAAATGTCCTCGTTAGAGTTGATAAATTTATATTCCCAGTAGATTTTATAGTACTTGAAATGGAAGAAAATACCGAGGTACCATTGATTTTAGGTAGACCATTTCTTGCAACAGGAAGAGCAATAATTGATGTTCATCAATGATAATTAATTTTGCTGGTTGATGAGGAAAGAGTGATTTTTGATATGCAGAAAATAATGAAATATCCTGAGGATGAGTCATCGTCATCATCTTGTTTTCAAATTGATTTGTTGAATGACCTTGCAGATGAATATAACGATGATCAGTTAATTATTGATTCATTGGAAAGATGTTTGGAAAAGTCAGGTACCACAAGTGATAATGACACCACAATCAGAAAAGAAGCTGAAATGCTAGAAAAAGATTCAGAAAATGAGAAAGTCTCACTAGAAGAAGTTCAACAAAAAATTAAACTCAAAACTCTTCCTTCTCATTTGAAATATATTTTTCTTGAACCTGAATTGTTTCCAGTAATCATTTCATCTTCTTTGACTGTTAGAACAGGAAATAAAACTAATTGGAGTTTTAAGAGAACACAAAAGAGCCTTAGGGTGGACTATAGCTGACATCGAAGGAATTAGTCCAGCTATTTGCACGCATAGGATCCTTATGGAGGATAATTACAAGCCAATAGTCCAACCCCAAAGGAGATTGAACCCAACAATGCAAGAAGTCATCAAGAAAGAAGTAGAGAAACTTCTAGCGACAAGTATCATCTATCCGATATCTGATAGCCCTTGAGTAAGTTCGGTGCAGGTAGTACCAAAGAAAGGAGGTATGACAGTAATAAGAAATGAAGATAACGAACTCATACCTACCAAAACATTCACAGGATGGAGAGTCTGTATTGATTACATATGACTTAATGATGCCACAAGGAAAGATCATTTTCCTTTACCTTTTATTGACCAAATTCTTGAAAGAGTTGCATACCATGATTTTTACTCTTTTTTTGACGGATACTCTGGATATAATTAGATACTAATTGCTCCAGAAGATCAGGAGAAAACCACATTCATATGCCCCCAAGGTACGTATGCTTACCGAAGAATGCCATTTGGACTATGTAACGCTCTTGCTACATTTCAGCGTTGCATGTCGGCAATTTTCTCAGACATGACTGAAAAGTTTCTTGAAATTTTCGTGGATGATTTTACACTTTTTGGTAAGACATTTGAAGATTGTCTCTATCATTTAACTTTGGTGCTTAAAAGATGTGAAGAGACAAATTTGGTTCTTAATTGGGAAAAATGTCACTTCATGATAACAAAGAAAATTGTTTTTTGACATAATATTGCTGCTAAAGGAATAGAAGTTGATAAGGCTAAAATTGATCTTATAGCAGGATTACCCCCTCCTACCACTATTAATGTTATTAGAAGATTCTTAGGGCATGCAGGTTTTTATAGAAGGTTTATAAAAGATTTTTCAAAAATTTCAAAACCTCTGACTAACCTACTGATGAAAAGATGTGAAGTTTGAATTTTTAGATAATTGCAGGAAAGCATTTGAGATTCTCAAGGAACATTTAACTAATGTTCCAATTGTTGTTTCTCCTGATTGGAGCGAACCATTTGAAATAATGTGTGATGCAAGTGATATAGCAGTTGGAGCGATATTGGGACAAAAGAGAGACAAGATTTTCAGGCCTATTTACTACGCCAGTAGAACCCTCAATGAAGCTCAAAAGAATTATGCCACAACTGAGAAGGAGCTACTTGCAGTAGTATTTGTATTTGTCAAATTTCATTCCTATTTGATAGGAACGAATGTTACAGTATTCACTGGTCATGTTGCTTTAAAGTACCTCTTAGCAAAGAAAGATGCTAGACCCAGATTGCTAAGATGGATACTTCTTTTGCAAGAATTTGATCTTAAAATAAAAGATAGGAGAGGTTCATAAAATCAGGTAGCTGACCATTTATCATGTTTGGAAAATCTTTCAACGGAGACAAGAGATATCAAGGAGAAATTTCCTGATGAGCATGTTTAAACAATCACAAGAATTACAAATCAACCACCTTGGTTTGCTGACATTGCCAACTACTTGGTTGGAGGGTGGATCCCAAAAGATTTGTCTTACGAACAACGAAAAAAACTCAAAAAAGAAATAAGATATTATTTTTGGAAAGATCCTTACTTGTTTAAATTTTGTGTAGATGGCATGATTAGGGGATGTGTACCAGAAATAGAGATGAACAATATCCTAAGTCATTGTCATGATGGAGCTGTAAGATGACACTATGGAGGAAGACGAGCAGCCGCAAAAGTGCTTGAAGCTGGTTTTTTCTGGCCCACTTTATTTAGAAATGCATGAAATTATGTCGCCACTTGCGACAAATGCCAGAGAAGCGGTAACATTTCAAAAAAGGACGAGATGCCTCTTAAAAAATTATGGGTCCTCTTCTTCCTTCAAAGGGATGTGAATATATTTTAGTTGTTGTTGACTATGTTTCAAAATGGGTAGAAGCAATGACTACTAGAAAAAATAATGCTCATGTTGTTTGTGCCTTTCTCAAGAAAAATATATTTGGAACTCCACGAGTTATCATAAGTGATCAGGGAACTCATTTTGTAAATAAACAATTCGCTAGTTGGTTGTCAAGATATGGAGTAACTCATAAAACAGGAATTCCATATCATGCTCAAACAAGATAGCAAGTTGAAGTATCCAATAGAGAATTAAAAAGAATTATAGAAAAAACTGTAGGTTCTTCTCAAAAAGAATGGTCTTTAAAGTTAGATGATGCTTTATGCGTATACAGAACTGCTTTCAAAACTCCCATAGACACATCTCCTTATAGACTAGTTTTTGGGAAAGCTTGTCATTTACCCGTGGAACTAGAACATAAAGCATATTGGGCTATAAGGTTGTTAAATCTAAATTTGCCAGATGCAGGTAAAAAACGTCTGTTGCAGCTTGATGAATTGGAGGAGTTCAGACTTGAAGCATATGAAAATGATAGCATTTTACAAAGAAAAGACAAAAAAATGGCATGATAACTTCATTCGCCATAAAGAGTTTACGGTTGGAGATCAAGTTCTTTTGTACAATAGCCGGTTGAGATTATTCCCGGAAAAATTCAAGTCACGTTGGTCAGGACCGTACATTATAACAGAAGTGACCCCCTATGGTGCCATTGAAATACAACATATAGATTGGGGGGGGGGAGACAAATTCAAAGTAAACGGTCAACGTTTGAAGCCTTATATTAGCAGAGTCTTTGACAAACAGGCCTCAACAATCCTATTTGCCTAATTTTATAAATAAGTCGAGCTGGCAACGTTAAACTCAGAACTATTTTCTCTCCCTATCTTTACTCTTTTAAGTAATTATTAGTAGTAACATATAATATTTCCTTTCTAGTAAATATATATAATAAAATTAGTTTTTTTTCTTAAAAAAAAGTAAAAAATAATAATAATTGCATGTTTGTATTATATATATATATATATATATATGTGTGTGTGTGTGTGTATGTAGTATGTATTAATATATTTTGCCATGATAAAGAATTACTCCCATGATTTCAACAATGAAAGTTTTCTCCTATCATGAAAAAGAACATATTCTTTGTCATAATCTTGTCTTTGTTATATGAGAAAAACCTTGAGAAGCCAAGAAAAAGGAAATGAAGACAGAATCGAAAAAAATAAGGGAAGCTCCTTTATCTCCTTTTATTTTTAATTTGTTTATCATGAGGACATGATATTATTTAAGCTTGGGGGTAGAAGAATATGTATGTTATATATGTGTTTCTTTACAAAAAAAATTTCTCTGTAAAAAGCAAAAGGTAAAAAAAGAGAGGATATGTTACAATTGAAAAAATATATTTTTAGTAAAATTATTAAAAACAAAATAATAATTAAGAAAAAACTGAAAAAACTTGATAAAATTTGAGTTTCCTTATTCCTAAAGCGACTTGTTTCATGTACTTACATTGGATTTCTTGTTCGGTTCTTTGCCATGGTCGTAATCCGACCTTTTTTTAGGAGTTTTAGTTGTTTAATTTATTTTGGTAAATAAGTTGGCTAAACTTGATTTGACTTGAAAAATATGAGACTTAAAAAAAAAGACGAATTTGATTAAGTACCATTCATGGGTTTTATGATAACCTTTCTAAGCTCATACTTACTTATTGGTGATTGAAATCGTTGGTTCCAAGTGTATTGTGCGGCTAGCTTATATTATTTAGTTCTCCTGCTTATTTGAAAATCTAGAACTGACCTTGAATGTGGTTTGAAGCGAAATTTTAGGTAGCTCCAGGTATATATAGATATATTCAATGCCATATTGACGCCAACTCAAAGAAATAGTTACTTTGTTTTCTTATTCTGCCAATTAGTCCTTTACTTATAAGCTTAAAAACTAAACCTGCACTGGAAATTCAATTTAGAAACTGATGCCTCAAAGTTCAATAAAACCTGATGGAGGAAAAGGAGTGAGTTGCATACGCCTATTTTTGGAGGGGTTCTCTTCGTACAATTCTTTTTTTTTAAAAGTTAAAACCATCATCTTCGGTTGTGAGCCTAGGGTATGGGGGGTTAGGTTTGGACCCCTACCATGTATATTAAATAACTTACAATGACAAGAGGGGGACATGGTACCTTGCCTCCGGTCTACAAAAATTTGCCAAGCAAACAAGGAAAGGTGAAGCCTATACAAAAGCCTTTCCATCCATAAATCTAACTTAACTAACAAAAAAATTATATTTTTCATATCTCCTTCTAAAGGAAGGAATCTGCCATTTATCAAGTTGAATCAGCCTCTTTGCCTCTCTAGGAAGGTTGTGAGGAGAGTGATATAAGGTCATGTTTCCACTTGTAGAAGCCAATTTTACCAACATATCCACAATTTGGTTTGCTTCGCTAAGGCAATGAGAGATACAAAAAAAAGTGTTGTCAAGCATAGTAGTAATGCCATTGATTGGCGCTTTGTTTGATAAGGATGTTGGTGACAATAAGTGAATCAATCTCCACATGGAGATTAGAGTGGCCATGTTGAGTGCACCATTCTACCCCAAATTTCGCTGTTGTGGCTTCAGCTTGAGAGCTGCTATTGGCTTGGATCGGGGCAGAGAATGCGAATATGAAATCTCCATTGCTATCTCTAACAATACCACCAATCCCAGCTTTCCTGATCGCCTTGATAAATGTCACGATGTCACGACCCAATTTTTCCTCCGTTGGGTATCATGATGGCACCTAGTCTTAGGGACTAGGTAAGCCTAACATTTACTGAATAACAACAATAATAAATAACATTTAACAACTTTTGAAATAAAAATCTCTATAAAATTTACAATTCCCAAAACCGGTAGTACAAGTCATAAGCTCTACAGAGATTGCTACAAATTTCTAAATACAACTATTCGAAAATAGGTAAAATAGTGTGAATACAAAATAGGAAGGTGACTCCGAAGCCTGCAAACGCAGCAACAGATTTACCTTTTGTCTCCATGGCAATAATCCGCACAGCTAGCTAATGATCAACTGACTTCGAAATGCCTGGATCTGCACAAAAATATGCAGAAGTATAGTATGAGTATACCACGGCGGTACCCAGCAAGTATCAAGACTAACCTTAGTGGAGTAGTGACGAGGAACAATCAAGACACCTATTGGACTAAATGACCTGAACAAGTATAAGTATAGAAACAACAGAGTATGATATCTACATAAAGACTACGCGAAGTAACAATTAATACGGTAATTGCAATAAGGAAGGAAAACAACAACTATCAGCGGAACACCATAATAATGACATAGAAGAAAGAACGGAAACACATCCTAAGTCTGATAATCACAGATAAAGAAAGGACAAGTAACAACTCAACAATACGACAGCTTTCACACCGGGTTTTAGTCAATAAATTTCACGAAGTACCGAACTTCGGACAAATCATAACTCACGGGTCTCAATACCTGAACCCTAACACTTGGCATCATGTGCCCTCTTTATAACTCATAACTGCATTAACGACTCGCGTGACAAATAGAGCAATTCTCACATAGAAGGCAAGTAAGCAAGGGTGTGCATTTATATTCAACAATATCAGGAAAATCTCTTATCCGATAAGAGTGCTTAACTACATGTATGCTTGTGCAAGTGTTCTAACATAGTTTATACCAGCTAGTAAGCATAAGGAAAAGACCGGACAACACGTAGAATGTTTTTCCACAACTTTCACAAGATAAAGCTCACACAGGTAAGTATACCACTACACAAATATCAACAACAAGAATGCTCCAAGCCATCACAAATCAATCCTAGACATAGCCCACCTTGTCTCGCCACGTGTGCAATAGTAAAGTAAATGCCCGCCTTGTCTCGCCACACGTGCATAATAATGTTCCCATCTTGTCTCACCACATGCGCAACCCATATATATATATATATATATATATATATATATATA
>NW_027438717.1:0-43762 GCF_000715075.1 Nicotiana tabacum | reverse complement strand
GAAAGATCGAAGCTAGTAGGGATCGAAGCCAAACAAGACAGACATCGAGCAAGATTGAAGATAGCACAATAACAGTTTGGCGAGATATCTGTGACTGGTCGAGGATCACGGCGTAAATTTCGGTGACTGGTCTAGGATCATGGCGTAAATATCGGAACGGATCAAATCAAAAATGGTTAATTAGCTAATCATGGGATTTCCTTCTATAATTAGAGTTATACCATAAGTAGAACTCATCTACTATATAAAGGAGAGTATTAACCATTTGGTTAAGCACCTTTTGATAGACATAAAAAAGCAATACAATTCTCTTTATTGTTCTTACAATTGTTATTCAGCTTGCTATACTTTCATAGTTCTTGCACCAATCAGTTTGAGGATGTCCAAACTCGAGGGATGAGTTTCATTCTAGCACTAGTTTACTTTACTTTATTGTTAATTTCTATTGTTCATCTTCACATTTATCATTTGGTATTAGATGAAATCACGTGTCCTTAGAACCATATTTTAAGTTTAATTGTTATCCAATTTTAAGGGTAACACTAGTCTTGAAATATGAATTATTCCGAGAGTCTATGACCATATAAGGAGATAAAGAACCATAATTCCGCCAATATGAGAATAATGCTATTGTTAACTTCTATCGAAGAAAGGATAAGATGGATCGTGAAAGAAACGTGTTTCCCATAAAGTTTAATTTTCTCAACTTTATTTATGTATTGCATATCATTACTTCCTTAATTATTTTTGGTGAAGTCCATACTAAGGTACACTTACAATGTAATGATCTCGTATCACATGTTGTATTTAGGAATAATATGTCTTTTATAGTATAAGTGTTTGCATGAAGATAAGTATGAAATTCAGTTATAAAAATACATGTTAAACATAAGCAGAAATGAATAAATAGCTGAACATATATTTAATTAAAACTTGAATAAGAGTTTTTGAAGTTATGTTAAAAAATAATATTTGAAAGTTTAAATTGTGTTTGGACATACATTTTATTTGAAAAAAAATATTTAAGTTTTGTGAATGAAATAAAAAATTTCACCCAAAAACTATCATAATTCAACTTTTGGGAATTTGAAAAAAAAAATTCAACTTGAAAAATAGTAGCCAAAATCAATGGCCAAACGGGAGGAGCATGAATAACTAATAGGATTATGTATAATCGCTGATACATAAGATTACCATGTTCAAGATCCCGGTATATATACTACGGACAAAGGTTATTTCTATACTCAACTTAATCAAAGATCTTAGGTTCGAACTCTAAAAATGATAAACCTTTTTATAAGAACCCGTTTTCTTATACAATCAAACCTTTCGATAACAACCTCGTTTGTTCCGATATTTTTTGGCTGCTATAGTGAAGTGCTGTTAAAGAAAACATATATTATAACATAATATAAAAAATCGGTTCCATGAAAAACTTGATTTTTATAATGAAACGCTGTTATATACAGATGCTGTTATAGAGATGTGTGACTGTAGTGGAACCTTTACAACACGAATTAGATTTAATCGGATTTGGTTTCAGATATCAAGTGGCTAAAGAAAAATACAGTACAGTACCATGCAGTTGAAAGACTACAAGACAAGAGGTACATTTTGACCCAAAGTCTTGTTGCAAGTTGCAACAATAAGAATTACTAACAAAACATAGTGAATAGAATTATATTAGGCTATTCATAACTTTCCCTTTTTTCTCAAAACTAAACTCACACCAGCAAGAGTACATAATCTCGAGGCCTAACTTTAGTCATGACATTTAGGACATTTGCTGCAAATCTGATATTTACATGAGCAAATTTTACAAACTTTGCCTCCTGGTTTTGCACCTTTTCGTATCCAACCCGGTATTTTACGGATGATTCCTGCACCCGTCTTCTGATCAGTAATGTTGTTTGAATTCAATGCTGCATCAAATTAGGTTATGTAGTGTAATGTATTAGTTATAGGTTAACCAATAAAGGAGGAAATTAAGATGTGATAGTATTAGGTCTCAGCGTTGCAGACATAAATAAACTAGGATGAACGTGTTCCTCGTCTAATTTTAAATAAAATGATCACACAATTGGCAGGACATGGCACTACTTCAGCTTACCGGAGACATAAACCCTTAATAGAAAAGCGTGGAGGTCGAGAATTAGGGTAGAAGGTTAGTAGGCAGTCGCGCATCTCTCTTGTCCTTACTAGTAATATCAGTGTTAGTCTTGTATTTTCTTATTTTCAGTTTTTTCTCACTACCTACTGGTTCATTTGCTTCGATTATCTTATTATCTTGCTGGTATTATTGCTTATTTCTACTGCTTTTTTATCCTTCCTTGAGTCGAGGGTCTATCGAAAATAGTCTCTCTACCTTCTCAAGAGAAGGGTAAGATTTTCATAAACATTATTCTTTCGAGACCCCACTTGTGGAATTATTCTAAGTTTGTTGTTATTGTTATTGATCACACAATTGGAAGAAATAAGGTTTCGAATGTTCAAGTCTTACAAAGATATTTTCACGTGGCCAAGAATAAAGAATCATGGACGCATGTAAGAATGCATGTTGCAGACATATAAATAATTAACTTGAAGTGTCCTTGATCTAGCAATAGAATTTAAACTATTATAAGACGTAATCACCAAATTCAATAAAGATAAAAAGAAGAAACTTCTGCGGTGTTGTGATATCCTAAGATTACTAACATTTAATAACTTTTTAATTCCGAAATTCCGATTTTTTTCATTAATAAGACTTCTGTATAAGATATTATGACATATTTAAGATCATAAAATTCAAAGAAATATGTTACATGAATATTTAAACATTTATAGCATTCGTTTGCAGACTCAAAATGTCAAAAATGAAAATAACTACTGGAGTAGTAATAGATTGAAGAAGTAAATAAACCTTGGGTAATTGGAGCAGCCGCCTTAGATATCTGCCTTGCATCAGCTTGTGAGGATATTACAATTAGCAAAATAGCCAAAGAAAGGCAAAGAAAAAGGTTAGTTTTGGAAAACATTTTGATGAGCTATTTGGAGTTTCAGTTTTTTACTGTAAAAAGGAAAACAATGTTTCTCCCCTATTTATAGAACTTAATAATGTCTCGTGCAACTGTCAGAACAACTTGTTCTAAATAAGGGAGAAAAATGATGTGCCCGCCAAGGTTGATTGAGTTACTGTGAAGTCACGCCCGCCAAGGTTGATTGAGTTAGTTGGGTGAGTGGTTTTCCACATGGGAGATCTGAGATCGATTTCCCTCACTAGCAGTCTCCTCAGTCAGAGCTTGTCGCACCGGACGTGCCTAATGCGGTTTATATCTCCTGTGTGATGTACGAGCAATTGCATAGTGAGCTAGTTATTCAGTGCGCACCCCAAGAATAGCGGCTGCGGGTTTCCTAAGAATTTTCCAGAAAAAACAAAAACAAGGTCGTCACATGGCCACTTGACAAATAGATCAACTTGGGGCGAATTGTTTTAACGGGAAACAATGGGCCAAATGTAGATAATTGGTGGACGAGTGACTCCAACTCTTGCCCAAGACCATATAACAACCCATCCCTCAACAAATATGGGACACCTTAACACAGATACAGAACTAGGATTTGATGTTTATAGATTTTCAATTTATTACGAACTCATAGTTTATCTTAGTTATTAGGTTCGTAATTAAATACTTATACATATTTTATGTATTTACTAATACAAATACAAGGTTTAAGCTGAGTTCGTTTGAACCCGCGACTAATGCTCTTCCTTTGCCCCTGCTTAACACCCCGCACGCTCGAATGAAGAAATGAATTTTAAACATAATTCAGCTCTAAAAAATAGCTAGTCTTGAAATATGAATTATCTCGAGAGTCTGTGACCATAAAAGGAGACAAACAACCATAATAATTCCCCCAATATGAGAATAATGCTATTGCTAACTTCTATCAATGAAAGGATAAGATGTATCGTGAAAGAAACGTGTTTCCCATAATGTGTCTTGAGTCAAGTTTAATTTTTTCTACTTTATTTATTTATTGCATATCATTACTTCCTTAATTATTTTTGGTGAAGTCCATACTAAGGTACACTTACGATGTAATGATCTCGTATCACATGTTGTATTTAGGAATAATATAGTATCTTTTATAGTATAAGTGTTTGCATGAAGATAAGTATGAAATTTACTTATGAAAATGGATGATAAAATATAAGCAGAAATGAATACATAGTTGAACATATATTTATTAAAACTTGAAAAAAGAGTTTTTGAAGTTATGTTGAAAAATAATATTTGAAAGTTGAAATTGTGGTTGGACATGCATGTTATTTGAAAAAAAAATATTAAAATTTTATGAGTGAAAGAAAAAATTTCACCCAAAAACTGTCGTAAATCAACTTTTGGGAAGTTGAAAAAAAAAATTTAACATGAAAAATAGTAGCCAAAATGTATAGCCAAACGGGAGCATAAATAACTAATAGACTTGCTAACTAAATTTGATACCAACTTTTGACATTTCAACTAATAGGCTTGCTCTTATTGGACACTTTAATATTACTTAATTTGCGCTTATTAAACACAATACGCTGGCAAAACATGATCGTCAACTTGGTACCACAATGTTAATAGACTACAAGACAAGACATGTCGACCTCCGGGGAGTTTAAGCTCGCCCCACTACCTCTCTCCCAACGACAAGTTATGAATTCGGGTACGATTCCGCATCTAATTTTACGTTCTTGATGATTTGACATGATAGGTCTTGGATAAAAGATGATAAATTTCATCAAAGTATTTTTGGTCCTAACAGTGATAGTATTAATTCTGAGCGCTGCAGACATAAATAAATTAGGATGAACGTGTTCCTCATCTAATAACTTAAGTTTTAAATAAAATGGTCACACAATTGGCAGAGTATAGGGCTGCTTTAGTTTAACGAGGATATGACCCTTGATAAGAGTGTGTGAATGTCGAGAATTAGCGTAGAAGGTTAGTAGGTAGTCGTGCATCTCCCTTGTCCTTACTAGTAATATCAATGTTAGTCTAGTATTTTCTTATTTTCAGCTTTTTTCTTACTACCCACTGGTTCTTTCGCTTCGATTACCTTATTACCTTGTTGGTATTACTGCTTATTTCTACTGCTTTTTCATCCTTCCTTGATTCGAGGGTCTATCAGAAACAGTCTCTCTACCTTCTCAATATAAGGGTAAGATCTACATAAATATTATTCTTCCCAGTCCCCAGTGGCGTAGCTAAAATTTTAATTAAGGGGTGTCAAAATATATAAAAGTAAACATATCAGGAAATTAAGGTAAGTCAATACATAGTATATATACATATAAAAAAAATTAGCTACTTACACAGTGTATTTTTCAGCGAAGGAGTGTCAAACAAGGTGGCTCCGCCACTGCCAGACCCCACTTTTGGACACTGAGTTTGTTATTATTGTTATTGATCACACAATTGGCAGAAACAAGGTTTCGAATGTTCAGGTCTTACCGCCATCCAAAAGAAAAGATATTTTCACGTGTTTGGCCGAGAAGAAAGAATCATGGCCGCATGTAAAAATGCATGTTGCAGACATATACATAATTAAAATGAAGTGTCCTTGTTCTAGCAATAGAATTTAAACTATTATAAGAGGTAATCACTAAATTCAATAAAGATACAAAGAAAGAAACTTATGTGTTGTTGCGATATCCTAAGATTACTAAATATTTTAGATGTAGAATGTCTCAGAAAGTTTCAAAATGTCCATTAAACATTCAGCAAAATGTTAAATAATACTTATGTAAATATTTACTCCCTTCGTTTCAATCATGTGTTTTACTTTCCTTTTAAATCCGCTTCACCAAAGAATGCCACCAACATTTAATAATTTTTTAATTCCAAAATTCTGATTTTTTCATTAATGAGACTTCTGTATAAGATATTATGAGATATTTAAGATCACAAAATTCAAAGAAAAATGTTACATGAATATTTAAACATTTATAACATCCGTTTGCAGACTCAAAATGTTAAAAATGAAAATAACTACTGGAGTAGTAATAGATTGAAGAAGTAAATAAACCTTGGGTAATTGGAGCAGCCGCCTTAGACATCTCCCTTGCATCAGCTTGTGAGGATATTACAATTAGCAAAATAGCCAAAGAAAGGCAAAGAAAAAGGTTAGTTTTGGAAAACATTTTGATGAGCTATTTGGAGTTTCAATATTTTGCTGTAAAAAGGAAAACAATGTTTCTCCCCTATTTATAGAACTTAATAGTTTCTCGTGCAACTGTCAGAACAACTTGTTCTAAACAAGGGAGAAAAATGACAAAAAGAAAGCCTTCAAAAAGACTTACTGTGTAGTCACACCGCAAGGTTGATTGAGTTAGCTGGGCGAGTGGTTTCCCACGTGGGAAACCTGAGATCGATTCTCCTTACTAGTAGTCTCTCCAGTCAGAGCTTGTCGCACCGGGTATGCCTAATGCGGTTTATATCTCTTGTGTGATTTGTGAGTTATTGCATAGTGAGCTAGTTATCCAGTGCGCACCCGAAGAATAGCGGCGGCGGATTTCCTAAAAACTTTCCGAAAAAACAAAAACAAGGTCATATAGCCAACCTCATGACAAATAGTGTCAACTTGGATTATTAATTAGAACAGTAACTAGTACAACTTGGGGCGAATTGTTTTAATGGGAAACAAGGGGCCAAATGTAGATAATTGGCGGCCGAGTGACTCCAACTCTTGCCCAAGACCATATAACAACCCATCCCTCAACAAATGGGGAACACCTTAACAGAGAGACAGAGCTAGAATTTGAATTTTATAAATTCTCAATTTATCACGAACTCATAGTTTATCTTAGTTAGAATTAAGCTGAGTTCGTTCGAACCCGCGACTAATGCTCTTCCTCAACCCCTGCTTAAAACCCCCGCACGCTCGAACGAAGAAAAGAATTTCAAACTTAATGCAATTCTAAAAAATAGCTAGTTGTATACGGTTAAAATCGGGCCCACCCGATTTTTCTATTTGACCAAGGCCGGGAGTTTGCACCTAAGGATGGCCTCGTAACGGAATGGGCCATATCACGAGGATAGGGTACCGAGTTCAGAACTGAGGTACCTATCAAGATCGAAGCTAGTAGCGATCGAAGCAAAACAAGACAGACATCGAGCAAGATCGAAGATAGCACAATAACAATCTGGCGAGATATCTGTGACTGGTCGAGGATCACGGCGTAAATCTCGTTGACTGGTCGAGGATCATGGCGTAAATCTCGGAACGGATCAAATCAGAAATAGTTAATTAGATAATCATGGGATTTCCTTCTATAATTAGAGTTATACCATAAGTAGAACTCCTCTACTATATAAAGAGGAGTATTAACCATTTGTAAAGCACGTTTTGACAGACATAAAAAGCAATACAATTCTCTTTATTGTTCTCACCATTGTTATTCAGCTTGCTATACTTTCATAGTTCTTGCACCAATCAGTTCGAGGGTGTCCAAACGCGAGGGCTGAGTTTCATTCTAGCACTAGTTTACTTTACTTTATTGTTAATTTCTATTGCTCATCTTCACATTTATCAATTGGTATTAAGTGAAATCACGTGTCCTTAGAACCATATTATAAGTTTAATTATTATCCAATTTTAAGGCTAAACAGTTTGGCATCCACCGTGGAGCTAAGTATAATAGTGATTGCTTAATACAAATTTCAATAACACACACTGCTTTACACTTGTTCTCGCAAGAATCTTTGTTTTCAGGACAAACATATCAAACTCACAAGCAGCACCTACACATGGTGACAACAACCTTGGATTTCAAGGGGAAAACGACAACATAGCCGCCCCAGGAATCGAGGTGCCTCGG
This sequence comes from Nicotiana tabacum, assembly GCF_000715075.1. Classification (NCBI taxonomy): domain Eukaryota; kingdom Viridiplantae; phylum Streptophyta; class Magnoliopsida; order Solanales; family Solanaceae; genus Nicotiana; species Nicotiana tabacum. The sequence continues at coordinate 35,913 of NW_027438717.1, read as the reverse complement.
GCCGACCTCGAGGGAGTACTAATTGCAAATCCCATCGATGTCAGTTCACATGGTGGAGTTAGCCTCCAATTTGTATTCGAAATGTTGTAGGCTCAACAGGCCGCTATAGCACAAATACAAAATCAACACCGAACACCGAGTAGGATTTAACCAGACGTCATTCAAAAGACCGAGCCTGTGCCAGGAAGGTCGAATGCCAACGTATCGAGGACTGACCCTGCCATTATGAAAATGTTCGAGGAGCGCACTAAACAGATTGAATCGGGAGAAAATAAAATCAAGGCAAATGACAAAGAAGTAGAGACATATAACTCCCAGGTTGACCAAATACCAGGGGCGCCGCCTATTTTAAAAGGTATGGATTCAAAGAAATTTGTACAGAAGCCTTTCCCTCCGAGTGCGGCACCGAAACCCATTCCGAATGCCAGAAATTCCTAAGTACAACGGGACCAATGACCCTAAGGAGTATGTCACTTATTATACATGCGCAATAAAGGGAAATGACTTAGAAGACGATGAGATTGAATCTGTTCTACTGAAGAAATTTGGAGAAACCTTATCGAAAGGAGCAATGATATGGTATCACAATTTGCCGCCTAATTCCATCGATTCCTTCTCCATGCTTGCAGACTCCTTCGTAAATGCACATGCCGGAGCAATAAAGGTTGTGACTAGAAAATCGAACCTTTTCAAGATGAAACAAAAAGGCAATGAAATGTTGAGGGAATTTGTATCTCTGTTTCAGATGGAATGCATGGAACTACCACCGGTCACAGACGATTGGGCTTTTTAGGCCTTTACTCAAGGTTTGAACGAACGAAGTTTGGTGGCATCACGACAGCTAAAGAAGAATTTAATTGCATATCCTGCGGTAACCTGGGCCGATGTACATAATCGGTGCCAGTCGAAGATCAGGGTGGAGGATGATCAATTGGGGACCCCTTCCGAATCCGCTTATCCAAACAGGCCCGTCGGCAGATTTCAATGGGATATCGATAGAGAACCCCGATCGAGCAGAGATCGGAATCTACCATACAAAGCAGATCGTAGAAACAATGGCTCAAGATGCAATCCCATCCGAAATGATCGAAGGATCGATCGAAGACAGAGCTCTTGAGGGCTCATGAGAAAAAGTGGCTTCGATAAATATGCCAATCCCACAGAAGCACCACGACTGTCAGAATACAACTTCAGCGTCGACGCATCAGGTATTGTGTCAACCATTAGGAGAATCAAAGATACTAGATGGCTCAGACCCCTACAAACCGATCCATCACAAAGGAACCCCAATCAAACATGCAAATATCATGGTACACATGGTCATAAAACCGAAGACTGTAGACAACTAAGGGAAGAGGTGGCCCGTTTATTCAACGAGGGTCACCTTCGAGAATTCTTGAGCGACCGAGCTAAAAACCATTTCAGAGACAGAGACACAAACAAGAAGACCGAGCAGGAAGAACCACAGCACGTGATTCACATGATCGTTGGTGGGGTCGATATTCCACAAGGGCACGTGTTCAAACACACTAAAGTATCAATCACCAGAGAAAAATGAACTCGGGACTATGTGCTAGAAGGCACTTTATCATTCAATGATGAGGAAGCAGAATGGATTTCACAACCCCATAATGACACTTTGGTAATATCTATCCTTATGAATAAAATTCAGGTTAAACGTGTTTTAATTGATTCAGGAAGTTCGGCCAATATTATTCGATCGAAGGTCATGGAGCAGCTCGGCCTACAAGATCAGATCGTACCCGCAGCTCGGATTCTCAATGGCTTTAACATGGCAAGCGAAACAACTAAAGGTGAAATCATCCTACTAGTAAATGTAGCTGGAAATATTCAAGAAACAAAGTTCCATGTGATCGAAGGAGATATGAGATACAATTCACTGCTCAGAAGAACCTGGATTCACAATATGAGGGCGGTCCCCTCAACCCTTTACCAAATGCTGAAGTTCCCAACATCAGATGGAGTAAAAATGGTGTATGGGGAACAACATGCTTCCAAAAAGATGTTCGTGGTCGACGAAGTGATACCGATATCAACACTTTCGTCAACAAAATGATCGAAGTCCAAAGAAAAATAGGGAGCTAGATAGCAACCACAGCTACCAGCCTCGACTCAATCGGATAAGCAAGGAACGAACGAGGACGATGGTTATTGGATCCCTCGATCTTTCATAATCCCCGAGGATTCCGATGCCACCAAATTGACGGTCGAGAGCTGGAGCAAGTCGTACTGATCGAGTATCTACCCGATTGAAAGGTATACCTGGGTACGGGGTTAACCCCCGAGTTCAGGGAAAAACTCATTAAATTTCTTATCGATAATATGGATTGTTTATCTTGCTCCTATTTAGATATGACAGGGATCCCTCCGTAAATCGCTACACATCGACTAAGCTTGGACCCGAAGTTCCGCCCAGTAAAACAAAAGAGAAGACCCCAGTCCGAGGTAAAACATGCATTCATTAAGGTCGAGGTAACCAAACTTCTCAAAATAGGGTCCATTCGGGAGGTAAAATATCCCGAATGGTTAGCAAACATAGTCGTAGTCCCTAAAAAGGGATATAAACTTAGGATGTGCATAGACTATAAAGATTTAAACAAAACATGTCCTAAAGACTCTTTTCCTCTGCCGAATATCGATCGCATAATCGATGCCATGGCCATCCACGAGATCCTTAGTTTCATCGATACCTACTCCGGGTACAATCAAATACAAATGAACCCGGAGGATTAGGAAAAAACTTGGTTCATCATTAAGTACGACATCTATTGTTATAATGTAATGCCGTTTGGACTAAAAATTATCGGTGCCACATATCAACGCTTAGTAAGTCGAATGTTCGAAGAACAAATAGGTAAGTCAATGGAAGTTTATATTAACAATATGCTAGTTAAGTCCCTGCGAGCAGAGGACCATTTGACACAGTTGCATGAGACCTTTGATATACTAAGGAAATACAACATGAAACTCAACCCGGAGAAATGTGCATTCGGGGTTGGTTCGAGCAAGTTCCTCGGCTTTATGTATCAAATCGGGGTATCGAAATCAACCTCGATAAGATAAAGGCGACCAAATCAACACGGTTCAGAGATGTTCGATTTTCGTTATTAAACAGGCCTTCGAATATTTTCACAAACCGGTTAAAAAAGGCTACCTTCGGCTAAATTTCTAAGGGTCTCGATAATATCGACCCTCGAAAACCCTAATGGATACAAAGGCATTTGAACTCTCGAATTTTTTTTATGCTAAGGCATTACAAAATAAAGGGTCTCGATAATATCGACCCTTGAAAATCCTAATGGGTACGGAACCATTCGAACTCTCGAGCAAATCCTTTATTTTGTGTTAAAGCACAACAGAATTTATATAACGATAAACTTTTCAAGCCGAAAAGGGAGAGGGAGACATTATTTTGCTATGGACATATCGGCCTAATTCAAGAGCTGAAAGGGCCAATTTATTTTTGAGTTCAAAGAAATTATCCTCACTCAATTAAAACCTAAGGGTCACCCTAGTCCGAGTTCGAGCAAGTACTCACTCGATTATAAAAACTACACTAGTTCGGTTTCGATCAAATTACCTAAGCCTAGAAATTATGAACAAAACTTTCATAAGGAATAAGTAAAACAAAACTTTCACAAGGCATAAATGAAATAAAGACAAGTCGGAAAGGAAAGAGATCTTTATATATATGAGAATATTTACAAGGTCCGATCAAGATCCTATACAAAAGATCAAAAGTGAAAAATCCTAAGGTTCCTAATCTCCTTCGGGGCAGCTTCTTCTCCATTGAGGTCCTCCCCATTCTCGGACCCGCTTTTGCTGCCATCATCATCATCATCATCGAAAGTGGCCAGCACTCCAGCTTTGGCTTCATGCTTTCTAGCCTTTACTATCTTGTTTGGTAAGATTGAAACCTCGAGCGTGGATCTCCTTGAGGGTTTCCCTCCGAGATTGGCATTTGGCGAGTTCGGCAATCCAATATGCTCGAGTTTGAGCGGTATCGGTAGCCTCTCTCGCTTGGGCTTGAGTAGCTTCAGCATCAGCCCGGTAGACGGCCACGATCGCCTCAGCCTCGGCCTTTGCTTTTTCAGCTTCAGTTTTGGCCCTTGCAAGTTCGGAAGTCAACTGAGCCTCGAGCTCCCCTATCTTCTTTGCCTGAGCTGAACTATTTTCCTTCAGGCCTCAGAGCTGATTTTCGATCGATGACAATTGGGCCTGAACAATCTCTTTTTCTGCAGCAAGACGGTCCATACCTTCTTTCCACCCCAAATACTCCGCCTTTATCGTACTGGTCTCCTCGTGGAACTGCTCGATCCTCTCAATCTTCTGTTGTAGCTGTGAGACTGAAATATTAGCCACCGTTCCTGAATCAAGCCCATGGGTTTTTAAAATTTTCATTACCTACCCGATCAGGTCTGTCTGGTCTTGGTGAGCCTTGGCCAACTCGGCTCGAAGATCCTTGATCTCTTCCTCTTTTTGCCCACTAAGAAGTTTGAGGGCATTTCTCTCCTTCGAAAGCCCTCGGAAGTCAGCCTCACATCGGCTTAGCTCTGCCCAAAACTTAAAGCCTCCTGATGAAGAGCTAAAGCCTATATGAAAAAGAGAAAAAGTTATGAAGAAAATAGAAGAATATGACATCAACAAAGGGAATCGAGACCTACCCGATTCAAGGCTCATTGAGCCTTGAAGAAAAGATCCGATGCGACACCCGGGCTGGCAGCATCCTCGATGCCTGTAAACAAATCGCGGAAGGGGTCCTCTCCCTCATGAGCTCCGTCTACCTTGAGGGTCCCCAAAGCTCGGGCTTCCCGAATCGCCCTTTCAGAAAATGTAGGGAGAGTGGGCGAGTCTCTGATTACTATTGCCCCAAGTGAGTCACTTGGGGCGTTCTCCTCAGTTCGGAGGGCTTCAGGGCTGGTCCCTTCAGATATACCCACCGTTTGTTCACTTTGGTTGGAGGCATCCTCGATTTTCAACAACTCGGGGACTTTTCCCGAGTCATTCTCCGATATCCCCTCAGTTCGAGGCGGAGCCTCATCAACCGCCATCGATCCAGCCTCCTTTTGGGCATCGATGGTTTTCTTTACCCAGGCGACCAGTATGAATCCGTCATTTTTTTCTTCTTCGTCTTCATCCCTTATATGCCGAACAGATTCTTCAGTCAGAGGGATGATGTTCTTCCTCGGCTTATGAGCCATCCTTTTCTTAAGTTCTGGATCCTCAGAGGCAGAGGCCTTTTTTATCTTGTTGTCCTTCGCCAGTTTTGAAACCGGGGCCGAAGTCTTTTCCTCGCCAGATGGGGGCCTCATGACCGCATCTTTGCCCAGGCCTACATGCAAGAAAATTGGTTAAGTATAAGAGAGACATTTTGATCAAATCATCAGATATATGAAAAGGAGGCCTACCATGATTTTTGGCCTCCCATCGGCCCTTTAATAAATCACGCCATGAGCGCTCGACATACATAAAGCTCGAGGCCAGGTCCCGAACCCAGCTCTCGAGATAGGAATTGCACGAGTCATCCAAGCAACCGCTACATCACGAAAAGGGATATCGATAAGAAGAAGTAAAGGGGAAAAACAATAAATAAGAACTAACAGTGGGATTATACTTACGCTTCATATTCCATCTCTAATGATATGGTATCTTCTCGGCCGGGATTAGGTCGGAAGTCCTCACTCGAACACACCAGCCAATCCAGCCTCGGTCCTTTTGCTCGTCTATGCTCGAGAACAGCATATTGGTGGCCCGATGTTGGAGTTTTTTTAACCTACCTCGATAGAGACGGGGGCTATATAACCTAATGAGGTGGTCGAGGGTGAGAGTCATCCCCTCGACTTTGCTCACGAAGAATCGGAGCAGAATAAAAATTCGCCAAAAAGAAGGATGGATTTGGCCTGGGGTTATTTGATACTGACGATAAAAATCAACGACGATGGGGACGATGGGGCCTAGCGTGAAAGGGTAAGTGTAAATACTTAAAAACCCTTCTACATGGGTAGTTATGTCCTCTTCAGTGGTAAGGATCACCACCTCTTTATCCCCCCCAGTTACAATCTTTCTTTACCCGCTCGAGGTATTTCTCTGTTATTGAGCATAATTATCTTTAGGCTCGCATCGACCTGGAACTGACGAAGCCTTATCGGTTTTGAAATTGGAGTTTAACACGCAACCCTGGGAATACACTCTTCAATACGGGGTTCCACCGCATTTTTTCGCCAGCCGGTTGAGAAGATGAAGCAACTTCTTTTTGTGGTACCGTATTTGAGTTTTTGCCATTTTTTGTATGAGTTTGAAGAAAGAAGGAAGTAGTAGGACTTGGTGTTTTCAGAAGGGGTTAACAACAAAACCTGAGGATTTCATAAAATGGAGAAACTTGAGAGAGGTAAAGGCTTTGGAGAAGAAAGTGAAAGTAAAATTTGAATCAATGAAGAGAGGGCCTATTTATGGGATTTACAGCGACGGTTCAAAAGTACTAGTGGCCGACCACCAACTGACGCTCATTAATGACTTGGGGAACCGTACTGACGGGTCATTTTCGGTCATTTACGAGGATGACATCATGACAATGATGACGTCATGATAGGTCAAGCTAGAGAATCGAAGACTCGGTTCGTTCCTTGTCATTATATTTCAAAATACGAAGGCACTATCTGTATACGGTTAAAATTGGGCCCACCCGATTTTTCTATTTGACCAAGACGGGGAGTTTGCATCGAAGGATGGCCTTGTAACGGAATAGGCCATATCACGAGGATAGGGTACCGAGTTCAGAACCGAGGTACCTGATAAGATCGAAGCTAGTAGGGATCGAAGCCAAACAAGACAGACATCGAGCAAGATTGAAGATAGCACAATAACAGTTTGGCGAGATATCCGTGACTGGTCGAGGATCACGGCGTAAATCTCGGTGACTGGTCTAGGATCATGGCGTAAATATCGGAACGGATCAAATCAAAAACGGTTAATTAGCTAATCATGGGATTTCCTTCTATAATTAGAGTTATACCATAAGTAGAACTCATCTACTATATAAAGGAGAGTATTAACCATTTGGTTAAACACCTTTTGATAGACATAAAAAAGCAATACAATTCTCTTTATTGTTCTTACAATTGTTATTCAGCTTGCTATACTTTCATAGTTCTTGCACCAATCAGTTCGAGGATGTCCAAACTCGAGGGATGAGTTTCATTCTAGCACTAGTTTACTTTACTTTATTGTTAATTTCTATTGTTCATCTTCACATTTATCATTTGGTATTAGGTGAAATCACGTGTCCTTAGAACTATATTTTAAGTTTAATTGTTATCCAATTTTAAGGGTAACACTAGTCTTGAAATATGAATTATTCCGAGAGTCTATGACCATATAAGGAGATAAAGAATCATAATTCCGCCAATATGAGAATAATGCTATTGTTAACTTCTATCGAAGAAAGGATAAGATGGATCGTGAAAGAAACGTGTTTCCCATAAAGTTTAATTTTCTCAACTTTATTTATGTATTGCATATCATTACTTCCTTAATTATTTTTGGTGAAGTCCATACTAAGGTACACTTACAATGTAATGATCTCGTATCACATGTTGTATTTAGGAATAATATGTCTTTTATAGTATAAGTGTTTGCATGAAGATAAGTATGAAATTCACTTATAAAAATACATGTTAAACATAAGCAGAAATGAATAAATAGCTGAACATATATTTAATTAAAACTTGAATAAGAGTTTTTGAAGTTATGTTAAAAAATAATATTTGAAAGTTTAAATTGTGTTTGGACATACATTTTATTTGAAAAAAAATATTTAAGTTTTGTGAATGAAATAAAAAATTTCACCCAAAAACTATCATAATTCAACTTTTGGGAATTTGAAAAAAAAAATTCAACTTGAAAAATAGTAGCCAAAATCAATGGCCAAACGGGAGGAGCATGAATAACTAATAGGATTATGTATAATCGCTGATACATAAGATTACCATGTTCAAGATCCCGGTATATATACTACGGACAAAGGTTATTTCTATACTCAACTTAATCAAAGATCTTAGGTTCAAACTCTAAAAATGATAAACCTTTTTATAAGAACCCGTTTTCTTATACAGTCAAACCTTTCGATAACAACCTCGTTTGTTCCGATATTTTTTGGCTGCTATAGTGAAGTGCTGTTAAAGAAAACATATATTATAACATAATATAAAAAATCGGTTCCATGAAAAACTTGATTTTTATAATGAAACGCTGTTATATACAGATGCTGTTATAGAGATGTGTGACTGTAGTGGAACCTTTGCAACACGAATTAGAGTGTGTGAATGTCGAGAATTAGCGTAGAAGGTTAGTAGGTAGTCGTGCATCTCCCTTGTCCTTACTAGTAATATCAATATTAGTCTAGTATTTTCTTATTTTCAGCTTTTTTCTTACTACCCACTGGTTCTTTCGCTTCGATTACCTTATTACCTTGCTGGTATTATTGCTTATTTCTACTGCTTTTTCATCCTTCTTTGAGTCGAGGGTCTATCAGAAACATTCTCTCTACCTTCTCAATATAAGGGTAAGATCTACATAAATATTATTCTTCCCAGACCCCAGCGGCATAGCCAGAATTTTTATTAAGGGGTGTCAAAATATATAAAAGTAAATATATCAGGAAATTAAGGAAAGTCAATACATAGTATATATACATATAAAAGAAATTAGCTACTTACACAGTGTATTTTTCCGCGAAGGGGTGTCAAACAAGGTGGCTCCGCCATTGCCAGACCCCAATTTTGGACACTGAGTTTGTTATTATTGTTATTGATCACACAATTGGCAGAAACATGATTTCGAATGTTCAGGTCTTACCGCCATCCAAAAGAAAAGATATTTTTACGTGTTTGGCCGAGAAGAAAGAATCATGGCCGCTTGTAAAAATGCATGTTGCAGACATATACATAATTAAAATGAAGTGTCCTTGCTCTAGCAATAGAATTTAAACTATTATAAGAGGTAATCACCAAATTCAATAAAGATAAAAAGAAAGAAACTTCTGTGGTGTTGCGATATCCTAAGATTACTTAATATTATAGATATAGAATATCTCAGAAAGTTTCAAAATGTGCATTAAGCATTCAGCAAAATGTTAAATAATACTTATGTAAATATGTACTCCCTTCGTTTCAATCATGTGTTTTACTTTCCTTTTAAATCCGCTCAGCAAAGAATGCCACCAACATTTAATAATTTTTTAATTCCGAAATTCTGATTTTTTCATTAATGAGACTTCTGTATAAATATTTAAGATCATAAAATTCAAAGAAATATGTTACATGAATATTTAAACATTTATAGCATTCGTTTGCAGACGCAAAATGTCAAAAATGAAAATAACTACTGGAGTAGTAATAGATTGAAGAAGTAAATAAACCTTGGGTAATTGGAGCAGCCGCCTTAGACATCTGCCTTGCATCAGCTTGTGAGGATATTACAATTAGCAAAATAGCCAAAGGAAGGCAAAGAAAAAGGTTATTTTTGGAAAACATTTTGATGAGCTATTTGGAGTTTCAATATTTTGCTGTAAAAAGGAAAACAATGTTTCTCCCCTATTTATAGAACTTAATAGTTTCTCGTGCAACTGTCAGAACAACTTGTTCTAAACAAGGGAGAAAATTGACAAAAAGAAAGCCTTCACAAAGACTTACCGTGAAGTCACACCGAGAGGTGATTGAGTTAGTTGGGTGAGTGATTTTCCCACGTAGAAAATCTGAGATCGATTTCCCTCACACCAGCAGTCTCCCCAGTCAGAGCTCGTCGCACCGGGCGTGCCTAATGTGGTTTATATCTCTTGTGTGATTTGCGAGTTATTATACAGTGAACTAGTTATCCAGTGCGCACCCGAAGAATAGCGACAACGCGTTTCCTAGGAATTTTCCGAAAAATCAAAAACAAGGTCATATAGCCAACCTCATGACAAATAGTATCAACTTGGATTATTAATTAGAACAGTAACTAGTACAACTTGGGGCGAATTGTTTTAATGGGAAACAATGGGCCAAATGTAGATAATTGGCGGCCGAGTGACTCCAACTCTTGCCCAAGACCATATAACAACCCATCCCTCAACAAATGGGGGACACCTTAACAGAGAGACAGAGCTAGGATTTGATTTTTATAAATTTTCAATTTATTACGAACTCATAGTTTATCTTAGTTAGATTTAAGCTGAGTTCGTTAGAACCCGCGACTAATGCTCTTCCTCAACCCCTGCTTAACACCTCCGCACGCTCGAATGAAGAAATGAATTTTAAACTTAATTCAATTCTAAAAAATAGCTAGTTCTATACGGTTAAAATCGGGCCCACCCGATTTTTCTATTTGACCAAGACCGGGAGTTTGCACCGAAGGATGGCCTCGTAACGGAATGGGCCATATCACGAGGATAGGGTACCGAGTTCAGAACTGAGGTACCTATCAAGATCGATTCTAGTAGCAATGAAGCAAAACAAGACAGACATCGAGCAAGATCGAAGATAGCACAATAACAGTCTGGCGAGATATCTGTGACTAGTCGAGGATCACGACATAAATCTCGTTGACTGGTCGAGGATCATGGCGTAAATCTCGGAACGGATCAAATCAGAAACGGTTAATTAGATAATCATGGGATTTCCTTCTATAATTAGAGTTATACCATAAGTATAACTCCTCTACTATATAAAGAGGAGTATTAACCATTTGTAAAGCACGTTTTGACAGACATAAAAAGCAATACAATTCTCTTTATTGTTCTCACCATTGTTATTCAGCTTGCTATACTTTCATAGTTCTTGCACCAATCAGTTCGAGGGTGTCCAAACGCGAGGGTTGAGTTTCATTCTAGCACTAATTTGTTTTACTTTATTGTTAATTTCTATTGCTCATCTTCACATTTATCAATTGGTATTAAGTGAAATCACGTGTCCTTAGAACCATATTATAAGTTTAATTATTATCCAATTTTAAGGCTAAACAGTTTGGCGTCCACCGTGGAGCTAAGGATAATAGTGATTGCTTAATATTAATTTCAATAACACACACTGCTTTACACTTGTTCTCGTAAGAATCTTTGTTTTCAGGACAAACATATCAAACTCACAAGCAGCACCTACACATGGTGACAACAACCTTGGATTTCAAGGGGAAAACGACAACATAGCCGCCCCAGGAATCGAGGTGCCTCGGGCCGACCTCGAGGGAGTACCAATTGCAAATCCCATCGATGTCAGTTCACATGTCGTCCTAAATGCAAATTTCGGCATTGAGCCCGAAGGTAGTATACACAGGGAAGTTCGATCAGGTGGTCGAGGTACACAGGGCATAGAAGATGGTGGAGTTAGCCTCCAATTTATATTCGAAATGTTGTAGGCTCAACAGGCCTCTATAGCACAAATACAAAATCAACACCGAACACCGAGTAGGATTGAACAAGAAGTCATTCAAAGGACCGAGCCTGTGCCGGAAAGGTCGAATGCCAACGAATCGAGGACTGACCCTGCCATTATGAAAATGTTCGAGGAGCTCACTAAACAGATTGAATCGGGAGAAAATAAAATTAAGGCAAATGACAAAGAAGTAGAGACATATAACTCCCAGGTTGACCAAATACTGGGGGCGCCGCCGATTTTAAAAGGTATGGATTCGAAGATATTTGTACAGAAGCCTTTCCCTCCGAGTGCGGCATCGAAACCCATTTCGAATGCCAGAAATTCCTAAGTACAATGGGACCACTGACCTTAATGAGCATGTCACTTCTTATACATGCGCAATAAAGGGAAATGACTTAGAAGACGATGAGATTGAATCTATTCTACTGAAGAAATTTGGAGAAACCTTATCGAAAGGAGCAATGATATGGTATCACAATTTGCCGCCTAATTCCATCGATTCCTTCTCCATGCTTGCAGACTCCTTCGTAAATGCACATACCGGAGCAATAAAGGTTGCGACTAGAAAATCGAACCTCTTCAAGATGAAACAAAAAGGAAATGAAATGTTGAGGGAATTTGTATCTCTGTTTCAGATGGAATACATGGAACTACCACCGGTCACAGACGATTGGGCTATTTAGGCCTTTACTCAAGGTTTGAACGAACGAAGTTCGGTGGCATCACAGGAACCTGAGACGTCTGTTACTGTACCAGCCCTCCAGGAGACTCTCGCCTAGTTTTTAAGCATGTTCAGCACTTTGGCTCAGGTAGGGTTGATAACACTTGCTATTGCCACATCTCAGGCTGGGGGAGGAGCACAGACTCCCGCTTCCTGTACCCCAGAGCAGCGGGTCCAGGTCGACCAGGTTCTAGAGGTCATACTAATGCAGCGGTAGCCCCAGTTCAGCCCGAGGTTAGGGCAGCAGTTTCTGAGGAGGAGGAGCTCAGGCTCGAGAAGTATAAAAAGTATCACCCTCCTACTTTTAGTGTCTTGGTGTTAGAGGATGCCCAGGGTTTTCTCAAGGAGTGCCACCATATCCACCATACTATGGGTGTTGCGGAGTCTAGTGAGGTTTCTTTCACTATGTTCTAGCTTAAAGGAGCGGCCTATCAGTGGTCGAGGCAGCTTCGCTCACTTGGACTCAGTTCTCAGATATGTTTTTGTTGGATTATGTTCCCAGAGCCTCAGAGATGTGTGGATCGCAGAGTTTGAGCAGTTGCGCCAGGGTTATATAACCGTGTCGGAGTATGCGATCTGGTTCCGTGATTTGGCTAGGCATGCACCAGCCTTGTTTTATACTGTTCGAGAGAGGGTTCGTCAATTTATCGAGGGGCTCAACCCTATTATCAGATTTAGCATAGCCCGAGAGTTGGAGATGTACATCGCATACCAGCAGGTAGTAGGGATTGCTAGGAGATTGGAGGGTATGCTAACTCGGAATAGAGAGGAGAGGGAGGCAAAGAGGTATCGAGAGTCTGGCAAATACAGTGGGACACGTGCCCCAGTTGCAGTTGGTCATGGTAGGGGCTATGTGAGTCGCCCTGTAGCTAAAGAAGAATTTACTTGAATATCTTGCGGTAACCTGGGCCGATGTACATAATCGGTACCAGTCAAAGATCAGGGTCGAGGATGATCAATTGGGGACCCCTTCCGAATCCGCTTATCCAAACAGGCCCGTCGGCAGATTTCAAAGGGATATCGATAGAGAACCCCGATCGAGCAGAGATCAGTATCTATCATACAACGCATATCGTAAAAACAACGGCTCAAGACGCAATCCCATCCGAAATGATCTAAGGATCGATCGAAGACAGAGCTCTCGAGGGCTCATGAGCAAAAGTGGCTTCGATAAATATGCCAATCCCACAGAAGCACCATGACTGTCAGAATACAACTTCAGCGTCGACGCATCAGGTATTGTGTCAGCCATTAGGAGAATCAAAGATACTAGATGGCCCAGACCCCTACAAACCGATCCATCACAAAGGAACCCCAATCAAACATGCAAATATCATGGTACACATGGTCATAAAACCGAAGACTGTAGACAACTAAGGGAAGAGGTGGCCCGTTTATTCAACGATAGTCACCTTCGAGAATTCTTGAGCGACCGAGCTAAAAACCATTTCAGAGACAGAGACACAAACAGGAAGAACGAGCAGGAAAAACCACAACACGTGATTCACATGATCGTTGGTGGGGTCGATATTCCACAAGGGCCCGTGTTCAAATACACTAAAGTATCAATCACCAGAGAAAAATGAACTCGGGACTATGTGCTAGAAGGCACTTTATCATTCAATGATGAGGAAGCAGAATGGATTTTACAACCCCATAATGACACTTTGGTAATATCTATCCTTATGAATAAAAGTCAGGTTAAACGTGTTTTAATTGATTCAGGAAGTTCGGCCAATATTATTCGATCGAAGGTCATGGAGCAGCTCGGCCTACAAGATCAGAATGTACCCGCAGCTCGGATTCTCAATGGCTTTAACATGGCAAGCGAAACAACTAAAGGTGAAATCATCCTCCTAGTAAATGTAGCCGGAATTATTCAAGAAACAAAGTTCCATGTGATCGAAGGAGATATGAGATATAATGCACTGCTCAGAAGAACCTGGATTCACAATATGAGGGCGGTCCCCTCAACCCTTCACCAAATGCTGAAGTTTACAACATCAGATGGAGTAAAAATGGTGTATGGGGAACAACATGCTTCCAAAAAGATGTTCGCGGTCGACGAAGTGATACCGATATCGACACTTTCATAAGATTTTTTGAAGTTATGTTAAAAAATAATATTTGAAAGTTGAAATTGTGTTTGGACATACATTTTATTTGAAAAAAAATATTTAAGTTTTGTGAGTTAGGTAAAAAATTTCACCCAAAAACTCTCATAAATCAACTTTTGGGAATTTGAAAAAAGAAAATTCAACTTGAAAAATAGTAGCCAAAATCAATGGCCAAACGGGAGGAGCATGAATAACTAATAGGATTATGTATAATCGCTGATACATAAGATTACCATGTTCAAGATCCCGGTATATATACTATGGACAAAGGTTATTTCTATACTCAACTTAATCAAAGATCTTAGGTTCGAACTCTAAAAATGATAAACCTTTTTATAAGAACCCGTTTTCTTATACAGTCAAATCTTTCGATAACAACCTCGTTTGTTCCGATATTTTTTGGCTGCTATAGTGAAGTGCTGTTAAAGAAAACATATATTATAACATAATATAAAAGTCGGTTCCATGAAAAACTTGATTTTTATAATGAAACGCTGTTATATACAGATGCTGTTATAGAGATGTGTGACTGTAGTGGAACCTTTGCAACACGAATTAGATTTAATCGGATTTGGTTTCAGATATCAAGTGGCTAAAGAAAAATACAGTACAGTACCATGCAGTTGAAAGACTACAAGACAAGAGGTACATTTTGACCCAAAGTCTTGTTGCAAGTTGCAACAATAAGAATTACTAACAAAACATAGTGAATAGAATTATATTAGGCTATTCATAACTTTCCCTTTTTTCTCAAAACTAAACTCACACCAGCAAGAGTACATAATCTCGAGGCCTGACTTTAGTCATGACATTTAGGACATTTGCTGCAAATCTGATATTTACATGAGCAAATTTTACAAACTTTGCCGGCGACTTTGCCTCCTGGTTTTGCACCTTTTCGTATCCAACCCGGTATTTTACGGATGATTCCTGCACCCGTCTTCTGATCAGTAATGTTGTTTGAATTCATTGCTGCATCAAATTAGGTTATGTAGAGTAATGTATTAGTTATAGGTTAACCAATAAAGGAGGAAATTAAGATGTGATAGTATTAGGTCTCAGCGTTGCAGACATAAATAAACTAGGATGAACGTGTTCCTCGTCTAATGAGAGAGTCTTATTGGTGAGTCAAGAGAAAATTCAAATGAGAGAGTCTTATTGGTGAAAACCCTCACGGGCACCATAGGGCGATGGTGAGTCGAGAGAAAATTCAAATGAGAGAGTCTTATTGGTGAAAACCCTCACAGGCACCATAGGGCAATGGCGAGTCGAGAGAAAATTCAAATGAGAGAGTCTTATTGGTGAAAACCCTTACGGGCACTGTAAGGCGACAATGAGTTGAGAGAGGAGCAAATGAGAGAGGTTTGCTGGTGAAAACCCCTCGGGGCATTACAAGCTGAATCAGGTTCATGACTTTAAAAAGAAATTGAATTATGGAAAACCCGGTTTTGAAGTATGAAGACATGGCATGAACTGAAATGTGATTAGTTGGATGGATTAGGCTGATCAGTCCGAAATGCATGTCATGATCATTGGAGCCAGTTGCTTCATTCAGATAAGTCTCTTTTCCATTTTTCTTCAAATAGCATCTCTGTTTTTTTTTTCTTTTATTTTATTCCTAATTCTCAAAGTCACTTCGCTTCGTTTCTTTTGGGTCTATTTTTCTAAGTCTTAGTCAAATTAGTCTGTTGTTAAGCAAGCAAGAAAGGACTTCAAAGCTCATTACCAGCTTTTTTATTTGCACTAAGTGAAATTCGGCCAGGAACATCCCAAGTGACACAATGTAGAATTAGCAATGCGGTGGTAACTGAAGTTCAGGTGGTCAAGTGATTCGTGAATTTGTAGGAAATGCAAAGGTTCGACAGTTGTCAGAATGAAAGTGCCATACGGCGAGTTGAGTGTAAGGGATTCAAGTCATTTAGAGGTTTTGTGTTCGAGGTCCGATTGAAAGGTCAAACAATTCTTTGTAGCTCGAAGCAGCTAATCAGAATGAAGCGGGATAGTGACAGAAGCAGACACCTTCAGCAAGGATGCCACAAACTAACCGCCACAGTTTCAAACTGACAAAATTTTCTTTGTTTCAAGCAGGGACAAGAAATCTTGTTTGCTTTGCCAAGAATCCTCCATGAGAAAGCATGTTCCAGATAAGTTCAGTTTTAAGTTTCCGGGACCCTCCTGGATAATGGGAGTTAATTTCAACTTTTCAGGACCCTCCTGGATAATGGGATTTAAGTTCAAATTTTCAAGACCCTCCTGGATAATGGGATCTAGTTTTAAGTTTTCAGGACCCTCCTGGATAATGGGATGCAACTAACAACCAATGAATGTTCCTGGTACAAACTGGGGCAAAAACTTTTCTCTGTTTTGTCTGTGTTGTCATGATTGCAGGCACCCACCTGGAGAACGAGGGAATTCATTTCAGTTTTAAGTCAGCAGGCACCCACCTGGAAAATGAGGGAATTTATTTCAAGTCTTAAGTCATCAGGCGCCCACCTGGAGAACGAGGGAATTCATTTCAGTTTTAAGTCACCAGACGCCCACCTGGAAAACGAGGGAATTCATTTCAAGTTTTTGAGTCAGCATCAGGCACCCACCTGGAAAATGAGGGAATTCATTTCAAGTTATTAAGTTAGCAGGCGCCCACCTGGAGAATGAGGGAATTTATTTCAAGTTTTTAAGTCATCAGGCGCCCACCTGGAGAATGAGGGAATTTATTTCAAGTTTTTTAAGTCATCAGGCGCCCACCTGGAGAATGAGGGAATTCATTTCAGTTTTTAAGTCATCAGGCGCCAATCTAGAGAATGAGGGAATTTATTTCAGTTTTAAGTCAGCAGGCACCCACCTGGAAAATGAGGGAATTCATTTCAGTTTTAAGGCATCAGGCGCCCACCTGGAGAACGAGGGAATTCGTTTCAAGTGTTAAGTCAACATCAGGCACCCACCTGGAAAACGAGGGAATTTATTTCAAAGTTTTTAAGTCATCAGGCGCCCACCTGGAGAATGAGGGAATATATTTCAAGTTTTTTAAGTCATCAGGCGTCCACCTGGAGAATGAGGGAATTTATTTCAGTTTTAAGTCATCAGGCGCCCACCTGGAGAACGAGGGAATTTATTTCAAGTTTTTAAGTCATCAGGCGCCCACCTGGAGAATGAGGGAATTCATTTCAGTTTTAAGTCAGCAGGCACCCACCTGGAAAACGAGGGAATTTATTTCAAGTCATCAGGCACCCACCTGGAAAACAAGGGAAGTCACTTAAGAATTCAATTCAAGTTAGAAGTAGCAAAAGTTCGCCTCAAGAATGCCAGCTGACAGTCGGAGATGGCCAAAGGAAGAAGTCTCAACACAAAATAAAAGAGAAGTGGATCCGAAATGCAGAAGTCGATGAAAAGATATGGGCTGCTCAAAACATGATTGAAGTCGCAAGTTTTGCATGTCCCATCTTGATCCGAAAAGCTGAAAAAGAAAGAACTAGCACCTGCAGCTGGCAAATATCAAGGTTCAAGTCAAAAGTCCGCATGAAGAACCATTCAAGACTCAAGATCAAGCTTCCGAAGACCCATAGATAGGAATCTTGTAACTCGTAGCTGATAGGCTTAGTTAGTTTCTTTTTCATTTTGACTTTGGTGTAATAAGGAGCTCAGCAAGAAAGAGCAGCAGCAGCAGCAGCAACAGTGAAACACAGCGGTAATTCCAGTTACCAAAATTTCCAGAACTACACTGACCTGATTCCTCCATAGCCGAGGATATGTAGGCAACCTCGGAAGCAAGGTTCGGTCAAACGTTTTCAAAATGCTTCCATGGAGTATGCAAACGGTCAAAAATCGCTCGTATTTGCTCAATGTATATTTGCCCGAAAACTCTTCGTGTTTCCAAGCAAAGAGGGGCAGCTGTGAGCACGTGATTTTTGCCCGACTAAAATATTCCTACAAAATTCACAAATAGATTTTTTTTTCTTAATTGTTTTAGGTTTTACAGAATTTGTAGGGATTTTCGGTTAATTGTTTCTTGCATTTATTTGTATATTTAACATTCTAAAAATCATAAGAAAAACACCAAAATGTCTAAAAGTATTTCATGCATAACACTTTAGGTTTAGTTGCATTTAGGATTTAATTACATAAGTTAATTGCATTATTAAACAGAAAATCACAAAATATGGGTCATTTTTGTATTTTTAGCTTTTAATCACAAATTAAGTAATTCTTCTTTCATTAGTCTAAATTAATTAATGGTAAAATAGATAACTAGGTTTATTCCTACAAATTAGATTGATTTAACACTTAATTTAGGTTTTTGATTAATTAATTTTATTTAAAATCAAGGAAAAAGAAAAAGAGAAGGAAATTCGGTTTGGGTTTAAATGTGGGCCAAAACAATTTGGCCCAAACACTCACCTGAATTCCGCCAAGCCCAACCCCTCACCCGGTCCAGTCTCACAACTAAGTGCGAACGACGTCGTTTTGGATGGATCGATATCGACCATTCAATCCATCGCCATCCAACGGACACAGTCCACTCTCACCCCCATATAAAAAGCCTATTATGCGTCTCACCCCCCCCCCCCAGAACCCTAAACCTAATTCCTAACCAAGCGGCGCCCACCCCCTTTTCTCTCCCTCCGTCGACCGAACTCGCTTGAACTCAAGCGAGTTCACCCTCCCTCCAACTCACGCACGTGGTTCCTTCACCCTCCCTCCTCCATGTCACCCGTCCCGTAACGACCTCTGACAGAAAAGATTCTTCTCTCCTTTAGGCTTCACGCGCTTTTTGTATTGAGAACAATATCGGATGAATGTGGTCGTAGGATCTGAGAGATTCAAGATCCTAGACCTCCATTTGTCCGATTTGGTACACAAGAAAGAGTATCGGATTCTCGCAAATTTTTCGGACGGAAAGAGGAATTTTAGGGCACAACTTGAAGAAAATAGGTATGAAAATTTCTGGTTTGGGTATATATAGGGAGGTTGAGGGATTTCTTAGAGGTCGATTTTTTTTTGGAACAAAAATTTCAGAGAAAAAAAAATCGAAAAGGAAAGCTAGGGTTCTAAAAAACATTATTTTTCTTTTCAGTGGTTCATCTTCATTTTTTTTCGATTTTCTGGTTTAGTTTCAGAACAAAAAATACAAAAAAAAAACGTTCAGTGTTCGTCTGTTGATTTTATTTTGATTACTGTCTAAATATATAAAAAAACAAACACATATTCCGTCTCTTCTTTTCAATCTGGATTTTGAGTTGAAAATTGGACTTTGACTGAGAAGTTGTTGAGTTCGCTGCTGCTCGAGAGGCTGCCTTTTTTGAAGTGCGGATTTCTCTTAGTTGTTGTTCTGCTGTTCATAGGTACGTTTAGCCACTTTGTTTAGCTTTATTTAAACCATAAATAAAGCTGAATTTGTTAAATTATCCTCTTGCAATACTTTTAGTAGTTTTCAGCTTGTTTGAATCTCGAATGAAAATTTTGATTTGTTTATGAGCTGATTCTTTCCCATTTCATAGATTCATTATGTGTACTGTCGATTGGTCTCAATTTATTTTTCTCTGTTAAGTTCTGGAAATATTATGTATTTTTTTAGTTCTGATCCTAGATTCAACATGCTTAAAGTCTGAATCTGTTTGAAGTCCTTTTCCTTGTTTGGTCTTTGAAGTGATTGGAATGTTAAAATCAAGTATTTGTCTGTTGAATGCAAATGAGCAGCCTAGCATCTGATGAATGTTGTTCTGTTTCTCTAAAATGTGTTCAAGTTCTATTGCGTACACTTAATTGATGCAAAAATCTGGTTTCATGTTTTCTTTCAAATAGTGGCCGAACTTAGCAAGTGAGGATAGCTTTGTAGCAAGTTTGCTTATTCTGAACAATGATTTACTTGCTTAAATGAACATCAAGTTGGAATGTGTTGTTTAATTAATATGTTGTTACTGTTGTTTGTTGATACAATCAAGTTAATTTACAAGGGTAGACCAAATGACTATCTCCTTGTAAATCAAACATGGCCTTGAGAAAGAAGCACTACACCGTTAGAGATTCGAAAAAAGAGAAGAAGTATAGAGTTTATATGTGTGCTAATGAAATGATGTAATTTATGTTATGACTAGCCAATTTGATTATGTAAATGGCTTTTATATCAATATGGACTGTTAATTAATCTTTTGTCCGTAATTATTCAGTAGTTAAGGCTACTGGTCCATTTCAGCGGCCCAGATGTCTGGCCTAGAATTTCGAACTCTGATGTATTTTTGATTGAGTTAATTAATTAGGAAGAGGATTTTCAAATATTTTAATAACTCCCTGCCAGTTTATTTGGCGTGGAATTTCCCAACAATTCAAGGTGTTAATTGAATTCCATTCAACTATATCGATATTTTCATGTTTAGCAAATAGTTTCAATTAGCCTTCATGTACGTAGCCTCCAGTTTTAGTTTTATCATGCGTTGGAAGATTTATTGAAGAAGAACAGCAGACATAGTATGAGCTCGTTAAAATAACTAGTATTTTAATAGAACACTGCATATGCTTTTTCCCACCAATAACTCCATAATTCTAGACTCTCACTTGTAATCTCACACTTTAGCAAAAATTGAATAATATCCAAACATCGTAGTTTGCTTTAGGCGCGATTAATAAATTATCGTGACTATGGGTACGGTTCCCGTGGCATAGTTATGATACGTAACCCCAATTCGAGTGTGCGTTTCACGTGACTCGGCCACAACTTCAAATAATAATAAAAATAAGCCTGTCGTAAATTGCGGGTGCATTTCATGTGGCGCGGTTTGCGACGTGTGCCAAAATGACAAGTGTCTTGTTCCAGAAATAATTCCATAAATAATTAAAAGCGGTTAAAAGGTAAAAATGCACAATAGGCTTTAAATATGTTTTAAATCAGATAATTAGGCCAATTATTACTAGTTAAGCGACCGTGCTAAAACCACAAAACTCGGGAGTGCCTCACACCTTCTCCCGGGTTAACAGAATTCTTTACCCGATCTTCTGTGTTCGCGGACCATAAATAGAGTAAAATTTCCTCGATTTGGGATTTAAAATAAACCGGTGACTTGGGACACCATAAATATTCCAAGAGGTGACTCTGATCAAATAAATAATCCCGTTTCGAATATTGTCGCTTTAATTGAAAAAACTTCCCTATCCCATACGCCTTCGGGAAAAAGGCGGTGTGACAATGTATATATATACAAAACATATATAGATTTTCTGTCACGACTCGGGATTCCCACCTTCGGGATTATTGTGGCGCATAATATTTCACTCACTAGGCAAGCCAACGTTAGAGTAAATTGTATGCCATTTTAAATAATTCAAATAATGAAAACTTATTTAAACTCAAATAAAACTAGAAGTAGAGTCACAAGTGTACGGGCTACTAAAGGTTCTACAAACAGAGTCTGACATAAATACAACTGTTTCGAATGAATTAAACAGTAAATGAGGAAAGAGGAAGGGGCTTTAAGGTATGCGGACGCCAGCAAATTACCTCGAGTCTCCAAATGTGATAATTCGAGCTGATGCGCCTAACGTACAGCTGGGACCAGTACCCAAATCTGCACAACAAGTACAGAGTATAGTATGAGTACAATCGACTCAATTTACTCCATAAGTGCGGAGCTTAACCCCGACGAGGTAGTGACGAGGCTGTGACAGGAAACTCACGTAATTTAATCTGTACAAACGTAGATATATGTGCAACATAGTAACAAATAAAGATTTAATATGTATGATTCGGAGGGGACATGCGAAAAGGGGGGACAAGATACAATAACTACAACAGGAACGACAACAAAAGGCATGTAAATAAATCATGAACCAATGAAAAAGGATAAACATTATAAATAAAGATGGCACCGCATCACCCAGCATGCTTTTACTCTCAACCTGAGCATGAAATAATAATAATGACATGACGTCACCCTTCGTGTTTTTACTCTCAATCTCACCATGAAACGATAAATATGACAAGTAATAATAATGACATGACGTCACCCTTCGTGTTGAGATTTGCAGCTGCCGAGGTTTTTATTTTCCTCTTGTTGCAATAATAATAAACTTTTGTTCTTTTCTGGGATTTACGCCAAGTAAAAGGAGTTTTTTACACGCTTAAATCTTTTTAACTATTATTTAAAATAATAACATCACTAATTGTTTATTCCATAAAGGGCATTGTTTTTCATTATTAGCATATTATAAAAATTAAGCTCAACATTTAATAAGTTAGATGACTCACTAATCACGGGAAACACTTTTTTTGTCCATATGATCCATTCTCCTTTTCCAACATTCATCTTCTTCACTCCATTTCTGAAAATATAGTGCATATATAAATGCCACATAAATTCAAGATGTATTGATTTATACGTCTTTTATACTTTGTATATCAAGTATCACTTTAATTCAAAATGTATTTTTATGTATATAATTTTTGTGTATTTATTTGTGAAGTGACATCTTATTTTAAGATTTATTTTTAATGTATATTTCAAATATATTTTATATGTCAAGTGCCATTTTAATTCAGGATGTATTTATATATATATATATATATATATATATATATATATATATATATATATATATATATATATATATATATATATAATATTTGTATATTTATATGCCATATTAATTAAATTTAAGATATGTTTTTATGTATATTTCACATGCGTAAGTGTCATCTTAATTGAAGATGTATTTTTTATGTATAATTTGTGGTATATTTTATATGTGTTAATTCAATGTATATTTTTTATATATACGTTTCGTATATATTAACGTATATTATTATCGAAGTAAGATCTTTATGTTAAGAAAGGAAGAAAGAAGTAAGAGACACTACAACAAATGTGATATTTAGCTACGAAATTATTAGCGACAACACAAAATTCGTCATTAATTGTTCAATTTTTGTGACAAAAAATATAATTCGTCTTTAAATACATGAACCACATACTTTTAGTGACGAAACACAAAATTTCGTAGCGCAGTTTCGTCCACTAAAATTTCCCACCAAAAAATGAGTTGGCGCCATTTATTGAGTAATATTAGCGACAAAATTTAAAGTTATTAGTGACACATTAGTTTGTCACTAATGATGTACCCAATTAGCGACGAACCATTATTTGTCTTAGAATTAGGTAAAGTTTCAGACAAAAAAGTTTCGTCACAAAAAATATGTTGTTACAATAGCGACGAATTAGAATTAGTAGTTAAAAATTGTTAACTTTTGCCATAAAATTTTACATTTAATTGTGACCTTCATTTTTGTCACTAATAGTGCAAACAATTAGTGACAATTATTTTACTGTCTCTAATTACCCTACAATTTAGTTACAACAAAATTTTGTCACAAAATGTACAATTTTAAATGGTGACGACTTAACTTTGTAGTTGAATCATGCTATTATTGGCGACGGAAAAGATTTATAGTTAAAAACTAAATGATCATACTTTATGTTCAACTATGAATCTGTAGTTTTGTTCATGCAAGATAAACATACTTACTTTTAGACTAATTGAACTTGTGATTAAAACAACCATCTTTTGAAAAAACTATCGAGCTCGAGAAACTAAAATCTCATTTTCACTTATATTAGAAATTTTAGGAATATTTTTCTTTCTACTTAGCTTTGAGCACAATTCACTTTCTTATTGAAAAGTATTAAGTTTATTTATTTTCGTGTCGGAGACGAACCACTTAATTTGGTTCTTTACAAAATTATTTATGCCATAAATTTGATGCTAAGTGTAACGATCCGACTTATCGTTTTGAGTAATTACTCTTTTTTCTACTATTTGAAGTTTTGAATAGCTTCATATGATGTATTATGACTTGTGTGCAAAATTTGAGGTCAATCAAACTTGATTTGCTATGTTTCGGCATCGAACCTAGGATATTTCGACGTCACTTCTTCGAGTATATGTGGTATCATATTAAGAAAACGAGCTCCAAATTCAGTTTTGATTGAAGTATTAGATCCGTATTGAAATTACGGAACCATAGCAAAAAGAATCATCGAATTCGGACATCGTATGAGAGAGTTATGCCTGTTTCCGTGTCAGGAAAAATAATTTCCCGTCGCCAGCGCCCAGGGAAGCATGGGGCGCTATCCCTGTCGTTGGGATTTCTATTAGGTACTAGAACCAGCGCCACAGGTAGCCCCCCGGTGCAACTTGTGGCGCCCGAAACGCTATATACTCATTCGGAGCCCCCCGACGCCACCTGTGGTGCCCGAAACGCTATATACTCATTCGGGGTTCACTTTACCCCATTTTTCTTGGCCGAGCTTTGGGATTTTCCTCCACTCTCTCAAGACCTCCAACTCCCCCCATCTTCAAGGTGAGTAATCCCTACTAATTTGGTGTTTCATTCCATCAATTCCACTCTAGAACTAACTCAATCTGCCATGAAATCCTTAGATCTTCAAGAAATTTCTTCAAGAATTCAAAAAAGGGTTTTGCAAGATTTCTTCCAAAAGGTAACTATACACCCTTATAATTACATGTATGGATATATTATAGGAATATGAGTATGAACTAGGTATTTGAACTTATGGTATGGTGATTAGAAGACATAAGTTCCCAATTTAAATGTATAACCATTGTAGAGATTGAAAGGTGATTAGTTGATGTAATTTTGTTGGTTGGGTGTGGATGAATGGTTACACATGTGATGATTGGAAGTTATAAATTATTGGTAAATAGTGTTAGTTAGATGAACTAATTCCATGGTTAAGAGATGTAGAGATTTGTGCACTCTAGGTATTTGATATTGCGACGTTTCACGCGTCAGGTGAAACCCCACGAGAAGAATTATCCGGTACATGATTTGGAGGCATTATCTGTATGGATTGTCTTGTGAATTTACACTGATCATCGCAGCTTGCAGCATTTGTTCAAGCAGAAGGACCTAAATTTGAGACAGTGTAGATGGCTTGAGTTACTGAAAGATTTTGATATTACTATCCTATATCATCCGAGCAAGGCAAATGTGGTTGCAGACGTAGAAAGGCGAAGAGTATGGGTAGTTTGGCTTTCATTTCAGCAGAGAAGAGGCCATTGGCTTCAGATATTCAGTCCTTGACCAACAGACTTGTGCGGCTGGATATTTCAAAGCCTAGCCGAGTTCTTGCATGTGTTGTAGCTCAGTCTTCACTATTTGAACAGATCAAGGCTTGTCGGTATGATGATCCACACTTAATGGTTCTTCGAGAAACGATACTACGGGGTGGTGCCAAGGAAGTTACTATTGGCGCGGATGGTGTTCTGCGACTCCAGGATCGTCTATGTGTTCCTAATGTGGATGTACTGAGGAAAAAGATCCTAGAGGAAGCACACAGTTCCTGGTATTCTATTCATACAGGTGCTGCGAAGTTGTATCGTGATTTGAGGCAGCATTATTGGTGGAGACGAATGAAAAAGGACATACTTGAGTATGTAGCTAGGTGTCCAAATTGTCAGCAAGTTAAATATGAGCACCAGAGGCCAGACGGCCTACTTCAGCAGATGACTATACCAGAGTGGAAATGGGAACGCATCACTATAGACTTTGTAGTTGGGTTGCCGCGGACCTTGCAGAAGTTTGATGCAGTTTGGGTCATTGTCGATGGGTTGACCAACTCGGCACACTTTATTCCTATTGTGACTACGTATACTTCAGAGAGGTTGGTCCAGATATATATTCAGGAGATAGTTCGGTTGCATGACGTGCCAGTTTCCATCATATCAGATAGAGGCCCTCAGTTTACTTTACATTTCTGGAGAGCAGTACAGAGTGAATTGGGGACTCGTGTAGAGCTCAGCACAACCTTTCATCCGCAGACCGACGGGCAGTCAGAGCGGACACTTCAAATTTTGGAGGATATGTTCAGGGCATGTGTGATTGACTTTGGAGCTCAGTGGGATCGTTTCTTGCCCTTGGCCTAGTTTGCTTATAATAACAGTTACCAATCCAGCATCGAGATGGCTCCATTTGAGGCTTTATATGATCGACGATGTCGTTCGCCCATCGGGTGGTTTGAGCCCGGTGAGGTAAGTTATATGGTACTGATTTGGTGAAGGATGCCTTGAAAAAGGTAAAGTTGATTCAGGAGAGAGTTCGTACAGCGCAGTCCAGACATAAGAGTTACGTAGATCAGAAAACGCGTGATTTATCATTTATGGTAGGTGAAAAAGTTCTCTTGAAAGTTTCGCCGATGAAGGGAATCATGAGATTTGGGAAAAAAGGGAAATTGAGCCCAAGGTTTATAGGCCCATTTGAGGTGTTGAGACGAGTTGGGAGGTTACTTATGAGCTTGCATTGCCTCCCAGCCTATCGGGAGTTCATCCGGTTTTCCATGTATCTATGCTCTGAAAGTATCATGCGGACCTATCACATGTGTTAGACTTCAACACAGTTCAACTAGATAATAGCTTGGGTTATGAAGAGGAGCCAGTTGCCATTGTTGATAAACAGGTTCGCCGGTTGAGGTCCAAGAGGATTTCTGCAGTAAAAGTCCAGTGAAGGGGCCAACCAGTCGAGGAAGCGACTTGAGAGGCCGAGAAAAACATGCGGAGTAGATATCCACACTTATTCATCACTCCAGGTATAATTCTAAACTCGTTCGAGGACGAACGTTTGTTTAAGAGGTGGAGAATGTAATGACCCAATCAGTCATTTTAACTTTTAGAACCCCGTTCCCTAAAATAAAACTTTCCGTATGTGCATTTTATGATTTATAACTTGCGGGAATGGTTGGTTTAGGATTTGGAAGCGTCTGGGTTGAAATCGGAATACTTGGTTCCTTAAGTTGGTTTTAAATTGCCAAGTTTGACTTCGGTCAATATTTTGAGAAAACGACCTCTTAATAGGATTCTAACGATTCCAATAGCTCCGTATGGTGATTTTAGACTTAGGAGCGTGTTGGGAATTTTATTTGGAAGTCTGTAGTTAAATTAGGCTTCAAATGGCTAAAATGAGAATTTAAGTTTGGAAGTTTGACCGGGGAGTTGAATTTTTGATATCGGAGTCGGAATCCAGTTCTGAAAATTTTCATAGCTCCGTTATGTCATTTATGACTTGTGTGCAAAATTTGAGGTCAATCAGAGTTGATTTGATATGTTTCGACATCGAATGTAGAAGTTGGAAATTCTAAGTTTCATTAAGCTTGAATTGGAGCATGATTCGTGATTTTAGCGTCGTTTTATGTGATTTGAGATTTCAAATAAGTCCGTATGATATTTTATGACTTGTTGGTATATTTGGTTGAGGTCCCGAGGGCCTCGGGTGAGTTTCGGATGGTTAACGGATGAAAATTTTGATTTAAAACGCTGCTGCAATTTTTTATTCTGTTGGATATTTTTGGGTTGTGATCGATCCCAAGATCGAGCCCAAGGTCGACGGCCTGAGGCGAAGCCAGGGATGAGGCTCAATATCAAATCCAAGATCGAAGGTCCAGCTCGAGGGACATGATCAAAGGCAATGCTCGAGGGTCATGATTGAAGGCAATGCTCGAGGGCCAGGATCGAGACCCAAGATTGAGGGTCACAATCGAAGGCTCGGGCTCGATGCCATAATCAAGGCTATGATAAAAGGACCAGGCTCGATGCCATAATCGAGGCCATGTCCAAGGTCCAGGCTCGAGCTTATGATCGAAGTCACGATCGAGGCCTAGGCTCGAAGGCCATGATCGAAGCCACGATCGAGGCCCAATTCCGAAGGCTGTCTCGACAATTTTATAAAAAGAGGACATTCATCCCATTTGCCATTTTTAACAAATTGGAGCTTGATCAAAGACGATTTTGGATAGAGTTTCAAGGAAAGACATTGGGGTAAGTAATTTTAACTCGGATTTAGTCTATATACACAAATATATCATTGATTTCACCATTTAATTTGTGTTTTGAGATTAAAATTTGGGAATTTTTTTGAAATCTCATAGAAACGAATTTTCGAGATTTCGGTATCGATTCAGAGTCGTATTTGAGTGAAACTGGTATGGATGGACTCGTAATTGAATGGGTTGTCGTATTTTGAAACTATCGTCGGATTTCGAGACGTGTGCCCCATGGACGAACTTTTAATTAATTTCGGGATTTTATTAAAAATGTAGTATTTTCTTATAGAATTGATTCCTATAAATTTTAATGATTGTATCGAATTATTTTAGCTAGATTCGAGCAAGACATAGTGGATAATCGAGGAAAGGGTCTACTAGTGGATTAAATTGGAGCAAGACGAGGTAAGTCTCTTGTCTAATCTTGTGAGGGGAAAAATTACCTCATAGGTGATTAAAATAAAATAATTATTGCTAATTGTAGGGGCTTCGTATGCACGAGGTGACGAGAGTCCGTGCGTAGCTACTATTAATGCTAAAGTCCGGGTAGTTTAGGAGTCAAAGCATGAATTACTTGTGTAAATTGTATTCTTTATTTAATTAATATTATTTGATATATATATATATATATATATTCTGAATTGTTAGATAAAAATATTAAAGGATGGAAATCTCATATACTTGATTTTCTGTTTAAATTAATTAATTGTTAAGAGAAATTGTTCTTCCTCCTGAATTTATCATATAATAAATATACTCTCATTCCGGAGGTACATAAGAAAATGTCTCCTTTCTTGTGGAGCGGGATGAACGCCTCGGCATGATAGATGCATCTATGGATCATAACGCACGTCCCTATAAGCTTGATCTTGTGTATACATAATATCAATCGTAACATTTTTTCCAAATAAAACCCCTCAATCAAAAAAGTGTTGAAATCATATTCATATACAAAATTATAAAGATAAAAATATAATCTTAATAATTTTAATGGAAAGTCATTAAAAGGATGGAAGTGCTAAGCATGGAAATATACCTGAAAATGTTGGGGGGTGAGGGAAATAAAATAACAAAAGTTAATTTTCAATTATTTTAACTTCCCTCCAATATTTTCGTGTAAAATTCTCTTTCACTCATTCCCTCCATGTAAACCCTGTAACCCACGATTAGCCTCCCACAAAGATAAACTTAAGTATCCAACTCAAATACAACTACAGACTCCAAAAAAAAGAAAGAAAAAATCTTGCTTGTATTTTCTGCCTATTCTTCTTTTTCTATGAATAGCTTTTTATTACCGGGTAAATCAACACCTATCTCTCATGTGGTTTTGATTTACTTAATATCTCTATCTAATAAAAGTTCGTAACAACATTTTTATCAATACTCTATTAGTCTCTATGCATGAGTTGACTAGCACAAGAGCAATTCCACAATCTTTTGTTGTGAAAATTGTCTTTTGCTATAAATTGAGGGCCTTGATTCATCCCTTAATGAAGTATTTCTTAACATTCTTTTGATGAGGAGATGAGTTTCTATATATGTCGAGTTGATCGTGATAATCTACTAGTTAATGATTTTGCAAAGAAGTTACTATATATTTCTGATTTTATTACTACTATTTTCTTCACTAATTAATGTTAGTTTTATCATTTAAGTTTGAAAATATATTTTGTTTAAATCATGAAATCAAAAAGTATATATTCATTTTTTCCTTTTAATACAGGTATATGAAGGTGCAAAAAGCGTCAATGAAGTTATAAGATAAGAGACGCTGCGTTGGCACATGATCCGGAAGCAACATACTTTTTTTTTTCGTTTACTATTATTCATGTATTTCAATTAGACTTTTTATGTTTGAGTGCTTTCACTTTATTTACTTGGTGAGTTTGTACTAAGATGTTATCTCATTGTAGATGTAATTAATATATGTTTTGTATGAATTTTGGCATTACATTTTTCGTGATGTTTTTGATATACATAAGCTAATTTTAAAAAATTAAAATATACATGTAATTAATAACAAACCATTTAACTATAATTTTAAATGTTATATAGTATATAATTTGTCATAAAAAATATTTAAATATCTATATATTTTAGGATCACTACATTTTCGTCACAAAAAATGTCCCCTTCATCTATAGAAAGTAAGTCATATTGCTACATTTTCATTCGTCACAGATTGATTACATTTAGTGACAAGAAATAATTTGTCCAGAAATGGTCTTTATATTATAACATAATTATATTTTTATCTATAAATTAACTTAATGCTTGACGACAATTGAAATTGTCACTAATTAAGACAACATATAGCGACAAATTAGTATTAGCACTAATAGCACCATTTGTCGAGACACAAAAATAGTTTCAACTACGAAATTGTTGTCCTTTTTGGACAAACAAATTTGTTGCTAATTTATATATTTAGAGACGAAAGTTTTTTTATACATAAAAGCATAACCATTTAGCGACGTAATCACATTCTTTTAACTACAAATTATGTATATCTTTAAAGACAATCGAAATCGTCACTAATCAAAATTATAGTTAGTGACAAAATAGATTCGTCAGTATTGAAGACTCTTTTAGCGACGATTCAAAATTTTTAACTACAAAATGTTTACACTTCTTATGACAAACAAGTTCGTCATAAATAATACATATTTGAGGACGAAAAAAATCGTAGTTAATGTAACTTTATTTTGCAACGAAACGCAAAGTCGTCTTTATATATTATTAGTGACGGTGTTTTAGAGACAAAAGATTGACAAAAAAAATTCTGTCACAAAAAGTCTTTTGCGACGAAATATGAATTTTAGGCGACAAAATAATTCATCACTAATAATCAAATTTGTTGTAGTGAGAAAAACTGAAGAAAGATAATTAAAAAGATAACGAATAGAAGAAATTTAGAAAATATATTGGTTTCGATTGAAAATAAAATTAAGAAGATGAAGAAAAAGAAGGAAAGCTAATAGATAAAGAGTAAAGAAAGGCATGATTTTTATACAAAGAATTATTGACTTTTCATTCAAGTTGCTTATGTTTAGAAATTAATAATTAATATTCCTATTTAATGGAACTGTGTGCTACAAATATAAATATTTTCCTGCCACAACTGTAATATTGGATTTTATGCTAAGAATTTGTTATATTTCTTTTAAATCGTGACAGTTATGTAAAGTTCCCAAAGTAAAAACACAATCATTGTAGTTTTCATCCATTCTCTTTTGTTTCATCCCAACTAACTATCTCATCCTCAATTGGAGTTAGGATAACTAGCTATTTGTCTGTAGTTATTTACGCCATTTGTTTCAATCTGTTTGTCATAGTTTGACTCAACACAAAATTTAGAAAGAACGGGAAACTTCTGAAATGTGTAGTCTTAAATATGTCATAATATTTGTGTGAGTATAATGTTTTTGAAACTCATGGCCTTAATTAAATATGTCATAACATTTGTGTAGCTATAAAATATTTCTATTATGGGAATATATAAATGTAAAATTCTTTCGATCATTGAAGAGCTTATGATGTAATAGTTATAGCTAAAATTAGTCATTTTGCAGGCAGTGAGGAAGGCACTTACGGTTTGCCAATGCTTCCCGTTTAGAAGTGAGTATGAGATTTGATACATGTCTCATAGTTATATTTGAAGGATCGGGTTGCACGCCGCAACAGACTTATTAAAAGTCTATATTGGAGGATCGGGTTGCACGCCGCAACAGACTTGATTAAAAATGAATATATTGTGAGAGCGGGTTGCACGCTGCAACAAAACTGAATCGATGGAAAGGATAATTGGTTATGACTGCTGAGTTGGCTTCAATTATTATAAATGAGTTACCTGATTTATTTCTATTATTGTTGTTGTTACTAATATTGCGTACAGGTAATGTAAGTGAACCGCCTTAGCCTCGTCACTATTTTGTCGAAGTTAGGCTCAGGACTTACCAGTACATGAGGTCGGTAGTACTGATACTACATTCTGCACTTCTTGTGCAGATTTCGGAGTTGGTCCCAGCGGTGTACCATAGATTTGCTCGGATTTCAACTACTAGAGGAGACTTGAGGAATAACTGCATGGCGTCCACAGTTCTGAATTCCCAGCCTATTTTACTTTAGATGTGTGATTATGTCCAGGCAGCTTTATTTTATTCAGACATTTATTTGTATTTATTCTAGAAGCTCGTGCACTTGTGACACCAATTCTGGGATGGTATTTAGTTGTCGTTGTTTGATGGATTATTTCACTATATTTCAAACTTTGCTTCCGCATTTGTTTCCTTGTTATTAATAAATTTAAAATTGTTTTAAAAATGGATAATATTATTCTAACGTTGGCTTGCCTAGCAAGTGAAATTTTAGGCGCCATCACGGTCCGAAAGTGGAATTTCGGGTCATGACAACCATAACAGGTTGAACAATAGTTACCATATATCTTTGCCAATCCCGATGATTCTACAAAAATTCCGCAGTAAATGGTGGCCATGTAACATGACTCCTTGGGCCTCAGTATTGTTGCTTCAATTCATTGTTGCATCAAACGTTTACGTAGAGCTTCGCGTTAGTTAGTGGTGGAAGCAAGATTTTTACCAAGGGGATTCAAAAAATTTAAAAAGAGTAAATACCTAAAAATGTTAAGGAGATTCAATACCTTATAATATATATTGAATTTTTTTAATCTTATCCGGTGTAATTTTCAGCGAAGATTGAACCTCATTCCCGCTACCTAGTTCCACCCATGTATTAGGGAATTTAAAATACACTAACAATTCCGTGTAAATTGGTTGCACTTTTCCCAATGCTAGAGCTACATAGGTCAAGGGAGGCCAGTTAAACACCTTTCGCTTGAGAATTGTACTGTGTATATAGGTCAAATATTACTTTGTATACATTATATTGAATGTGGAACACTTCTTAACATTCTTGACGAAATTTCTCGCTTTGCCATTGCTTTCTCTCATCTTTTTTTCTTTTGCCGAAGAATGGAGAGTCTATTATTTTAAAAGCATAGGAACAATTTAGTTATTACATAGCATAGGGATAGACCGCATTGCGGTTTTCCCTAATTTGTCTTTAATACAAACTGGTAAAATAAAAGCAGGAGGTGTTTTCAAGTACATAATGTTATCTTCCTCTGTTAATATATGTTGTCTGGTGCTTCCATACTTGGCCAAGGTGTCTTCTACAGTGTTGCCTTCTCGGTACACATGCGTCATTTCTACCACTCCAATAGCATCAAGAAGAAAACTGCAGTCATGAAGAAGATGTGGGTAGCGAAGTTGTTCGTCTTTAAATAAGTTACATAATACCTGTGAATTTGTTTCCACTACAGTGGGAAAGAGATTTTTTGTGAAGGATAGATCTAGTCCAATCATTAGTGCTAGCAGTTCAGCGTGGAGAGCGTCTGTTGTAGCTTCCTTGTGCGCAAATCCTACTATCCAATTATCATATATTATGGTCTCTGATGATTACACCAGTACCACTATTTTGATTATTTTGATCATAAGCTCTATCAATGTTTAGCTTGTAATGGTTAGTAGGTGGGTGCCATCTTATTGGTATGTGAAACATAGGTTTTGGGTTCGCAGTGATTTGTGCGAATGATATGAACTCAGCAACTTGGGTCTTAAGTTTGGTTTGGAAAGTGATTGAGGTTGTGTGGTAAAATAGGTTTAGAGTTCCTATTAAGCCAAGTGTTCCACAGTATGAAAGGTATTAAAGTGGAGTTTGGGGTTTTGATGGACGCATTTGTTGTGTTGGTGATAGTGTCTTTGATACACATATCCTTTAACTAGTGGACAAAGTTGTGTGTTTGCGGTTTTTTGAGATTGAACAAAGTCCATAAGTGGTATGAATTTGTTCACGAGAAGAAAATGTGGTATATGTCTTATGCTTTTGTCGGACAGAATTGGCAAAGGTTACTTTGGAGTATATTTGTTTTTAATAGGAATTGTTTGGTAGGTAACTTGTGGTGCACAAGTAACCACATGAAGTATTTCAGTTTGTTCAAATACTTGAGTTGCTAGATCCAAGTGTTAATGGTGGTAATTGGTGGCATTATTAGGTTATTGATTTGTAGTTGTAGTAGGTAGGCTGACTTTGTGGTAAAGTTTTCAAGGGGTGTTTGGTTCCAGAGGGATTGATCAGGTTTTTGTAAGAAAGGGATGTAGATCTTGTTGCTTTTGTGTACGGTATCAGGGTGTAGTGGTAGAGATAATGTATCATAATTCCATGAATGATTTGTAAAGATTGAAGACACTGTTTGTTGTTCCTCCATGCATTGTAGAGGCCCTGGAATTGGATATCTTAAACAAGTATTATTAGGGATCCAGTTGTCATGCCAGAGGTTTATTTTTTCCCAATCTCCTATGTTCCAGGAAAGCCCTGCACACAATAGAGAATTTTCTTTGGACATGCTTTTCCAAATATATAAAAGAGCAGGTTTTGCGTCGAGTGTGTCTACTCGTCTATGTTGGAAGTATTTTGCTTGCAGAAGTTTTACCCAGAGTGATTAATTGTTCTTATGGAATCGCCAAAGTAGTCCTCCTAGCGTTGCATAATTCTTTTCACTGATTTTATAAAGCCCTAGTCCTCCGAGCTCTTTCGGAGTGGTTATAGTCTCCCAATTAACAAGGTGGACTTTTCTTTTTTCTGTAGTTGAACCCCACGGGAAGTTTCGTTGGATACGATCGATGTGGTTCCTAGTAGAGATTGGCAGTAGGTTATTTTGTATGGAATAGTTTGGAATGGTGGCTAGTATAGAGTGTATGAGGGTGGTTCTACCTGCCATGTTGAGAGTTTTTGCTTTCCATCCTGTGAGCTTATTATTCATTTTATCAATTATGAATTGATTGTCTTTGCCTTTAGGGGAATTGTTAGTTAGGTGGAATCCTAGATATTTACCAAAGTTGGTAGCCTTGCGGATGTTTAGGGCACTGGTAAGGCACTCTTGAGTGTCGAGCGGTACGTTTTTGAAAACCAAAAGTTTTGATTTAGAGAAATAAATTTTTTGC
This sequence comes from Nicotiana tabacum, assembly GCF_000715075.1. NCBI lineage: Eukaryota > Viridiplantae > Streptophyta > Magnoliopsida > Solanales > Solanaceae > Nicotiana > Nicotiana tabacum. The sequence goes on along the minus strand of NW_027438717.1, from coordinate 801 downwards.
CATGATTGGATGTGGAGAGAGTTGAATATATTAATGATAGTGTTGGCATTGTCTAGGTCAGCACGGGCGAATAGTATAAGGTCATCCGTAAAAAGCAGGTGACTGTGCTTTCTTTCGTCTTTGCATTGCCATTTCTCTTCTTTGTTTTTTTTAACCCTATTAGGAGAGAGATCTGTGACTGTAAAAGGGCATTATATTGCACAAGTTACTGATTAACAATGTTCATTATAAAAAGGGGATAAATTTGCGGAATAGTATATCTATGAGACTAATATATGATTACGGAATAGCTTGTAAAGGAGTGCTGGATTCATGTTAGAGGTATCCTATATGTAATCTTTGCTGTAAATATTGAATATGGCTTAATCCACTACCGCCCCATTATTGTAAGAGAGGGCAAGGAGACAGAAATTAATTTATCTGTCGAGCAAATTGCTCTTCCAAATTAAGCTCCTATAATGTCTTTGGGATCAAGTAATTATTATATAATCGCTGATACAAGATCCCGGTATATATACTACGGATAAAGGTTATTTCTATACCCAACTTAATCAAAGATCTTAGGTTCGAACTCTAAAAATGATAAACCTTTTTATAAGAACCCGTTTCCTTGTACAGTCAAACCCATCGATAACAATCTCGTTTGTTTCGATATTTTTTGGCTGCTATAGTGAAGTACTATTAAAGAAAACATATATTATAGCATAACATAAAAAATCGATTCCAAGAAAAAATTAATTTTTATAATGAAATACTGTTATATACGAATGTTGTTATAGAAAGGTCTGACTGTGGTAGAGC
>NW_027438716.1:0-44000 GCF_000715075.1 Nicotiana tabacum | reverse complement strand
TTTTTGCGATCGCATAACCGTTTCGCGGGCCATACTTTGGTCGCACAGTCATCCTTAGACTTTTACGAAGGGAGGTTCGGACTTTTTGGATTGAATAGTGCCTGGTGATTTAAAGGAAAATGTTGGGCAGAAGTAGGCATTTTTGTGCCCCGTTCTGCGGCCTCAGAACCACTCTACAGACCGCAGAATGGTCGCAGAGTGAGCCAGTTTTCTGGGGTGTTTTTGATTTCGATTTCGCGGCTATTTCTGCGATCGCATAACCGTTTTGCTGGCCGCACTTTGGTCGCACAGTCATCCTTAGACTTTTACGAATGAAGGTTCGGACTTTTTGGATTGAATAGTGCCTGGAGATTTAAAGGAAAATGTTGGGCAGAAGTAGGCATTTCAGTGGCCCATTCTGCGGCCGCAGAACCTCTCTGCGGACCGTAGAATGGTCGCAGAGTGAGGCAGTTTTTTGGGGCATTTTTAATGTCGATTTCGCGGCTATTTCTGCGATCGCATAACCGTTTCGCGGGCCACACTTCGGTCGCACAGTCATCCTTAGACTTTTACGAAGGGAGGTTCGGACTTTTTGGATTGAATAGTGCCTGGTGATTTGAAGGAAAATGTTGGGCAGAAGTAGGCATTTCTATGCCCCGTTCCGCGGCCGCAGAACCACTCTACAGACCGCAGAATGGTCGCAGAGTGAGGTAGTTTTCTGGGGTGTTTTTGATGTTGATTTCGCGGCTATTTCTGCGATCGCATAACTGTTTCGCTGGCCGCACTTTGGTCGCACAGTCATCCTTAGACTTTTACGAATGAAGGTTCGGACTTTTTGGATTGAATAGTGCCTTGGTGATTTAAAGGAAAATGTTGGGCAGAAGTAGGCATTTCTGTGCCCCGTTCTGCGGCCGCAGAACCTCTCTACGGACCGTAGAATGGTCCCAAAGTGAGGCAGTTTTCTGTGGCATTTTTGATGTCGATTTCACGGCTATTTTTGCGATCGCATAACCGTTTCGCGGGCCACACTTCGGTCGCACAGTCATCCTTAGATTTTTACGAAGGGAGGTTCGGACTTTTTGGATTGAATAGTGCCTGGTGATTTAAAGGAAAATGTTGGGCAGAAGTAGGCATTTTTATGCCCCGTTCTGCGGCCGCAGAACCACTCTACAGACCGCAGAATGGTCGTAGAGTGAGGTAGTTTTCTGGGGTGCTTTTGATGTTGATTTCGCGGCTATTTCTGCGATCGTATAACCGTTTCGCTGGCCGCACTTTGGTCGCACAGTCATCCTTAGACTTTTACGAATGAAGGTTCGGACTTTTTGGATTGAATAGTGCCTGGTGATTTAAAGGAAAATGTTGGGCAGAAGTAGGCATTTCAGTGGCCCATTCTGCGGCCGCAGAACCTCTCTGCGGACCGTAGAATGGTCGCAGAGTGAGGCAGTTTTTTGGGGCATTTTTAATGTCGATTTCACGGCTATTTCTGCGATCGCATAACCGTTTCGCGGGCCGCACTTCAGTCGCACAGTCATCCTTAGACTTTTACGAAGGGAGGTTCGGACTTTTTGGATTGAATAGTGCCTGGTGATTTAAAGGAAAATGTTGGGCAGAAGTAGGCATTTTTGTGCCCCGTTCTACGGCCGCAGAACCACTCTACAGACCGCAGAATGGTCGCAGAGTGAGGCAGTTTTCTGGGGTGTTTTTGATGTCGATTTCGCGGCTATTTCTGCGATCGCATAACCGTTTTGCTGGCCGCACTTTGGTCGCACAGTCATCCTTAGACTTTTACGAATGAAGGTTCGGACTTTTTGGATAGAATAGTGCCTGGTGATTTAAAGGAAAATTTTGGGCAGAAGTAGGCATTTTAGTGGCCCATTCTGCGGCCGCAGAACCTCTCTGCGGACCGTAGAATGGTCGCAGAGTGAGGCAGTTTTTTGGGGCATTTTTAATGCCGATTTCGCGGCTATTTCTGCGATCGCATAACCGTTTCGCGGGCCGCACTTCGGTCGCACAATCAACCTTAGACTTTTACGAAGGGAGGTTCGGACTTTTTGGATTGAATAGTGCCTGGTGATTTAAAGGAAAATGTTGGGCAGAAGTAGGCATTTCTATGCCCCGTTCTACGGCCGCAGAACCACTCTACAGACCGCAGAATGGTCGCAGAGTGAGGCAGTTTTCTGGGGTGTTTTTGATGTCGATTTCGCGGCTATTTCTGCGATCGCATAACCGTTTCGCTGGCCGCACTTTGGTCGCACAGTCATCCTTAGACTTTTACGAATGAAGGTTCGGACTTTTTGGATTGAATAGTGCCTGGTGATTTAAAGGAAAATGTTGGGCAGAAGTAGGCATTTCTGTGCCCCGTTCTGCGGCCGCAGAACCTCTCTACGGACCGTAGAATGGTCCCAAAGTGAGGCAGTTTTCTGTGGCATTTTTGATGTCGATTTCGCGGCTATTTTTGCGATCGCATAACCGTTTCGCGGGCCACACTTTGGTCGCACAGTCATCCTTAGACTTTTACGAAGGGAGGTTCGGACTTTTTGGATTGAATAGTGCCTGGTGATTTAAAGGAAAATGTTGGGCAGAAGTAGGCATTTTTGTGCCCCGTTCTGCGGCCGCAGAACCACTCTACAGACCGCAGAATGGTCGCAGAGTGAGGCAGTTTTCTGGGGTGTTTTTGATGTCGATTTCGCGGCTATTTTTGCGATCGCATAACCGTTTCGCTGGCCGCACTTTGGTCGCACAGTCATCCTTAGACTTTTACGAATGAAGGTTCGGACTTTTTGGATTGAATAGTGCCTGGTGATTTAAAGGAAAATGTTGGGCAGAAGTAGGCATTTCTGTGCCCCGTTCTGCGGCCGCAAAACCTCTCTACGGACCGTAGAATGGTCGCAGAGTGAGGCAATTTTCTGTGGCATTTTTGATGTCGATTTCGCGGCTATTTTTGCGATCGCATAACCGTTTCGCGGGCCACACTTTGGTCGCACAGTCATCCTTAGACTTTTACGAAGGGAGGTTCGGACTTTTTGGATTGAATAGTGCCTGGTGATTTAAAGGAAAATGTTGGGCAGAAGTAGGCATTTTTGTGCCCCGTTCTGCGGCCGCAGAACCACTCTACAGACCGCAGAATGGTCGCAGAGTGAGGCAGTTTTCTGGGGTGTTTTTGATGTCGATTTCGCGGCTATTTCTGCGATCGCATAACCGTTTCGCTGGCCGCACTTTGGTCGCACAGTCATCCTTAGACTTTTACGAATGAAGGTTCGGACTTTTTGTATTGAATAGTGCCTGGCGATTTAAAGGAAAATGTTGGGCAGAAGTAGGCATTTCTGTGCCCCGTTCTGCGGCCGCAGAACCTCTCTACGGACCGTAGAATGGTCCCAAAGTGAGGCAGTTTTCTGTGGCATTTTTGATGTCGATTTCGCGGCTATTTTTGCGATCGCATAACCGTTTCGCGGGCCACACTTTGGTCGCACAGTCATCCTTAGACTTTTACGAAGGGAGGTTCAGACTTTTTGGATTGAATAGTGCCTGGTGATTTAAAGGAAAATGTTGGGCAGAAGTAGGCATTTTTGTGCCCCGTTCTGCGGCCGCAGAACCACTCTACAGACCGCAGAATGGTCGCAGAGTGAGGCAGTTTTCTGGGGTGTTTTTGATGTCGATTTCGCGGCTATTTTTGCGATCGCATAACCGTTTTGCTGGCCGCACTTTGGTCGCACAGTCATCCTTAGACTTTTACGAATGAAGGTTCGGACTTTTTGGATTGAATAGTGCCTGGTGATTTAAAGGAAAATGTTGGGCAGAAGTAGGCATTTCTGTGCCCCGTTCTGCGGCCGCAGAACCTCTCTACGGACCGTAGAATGGTCGCAAAGTGAGGCAGTTTTCTGTGGCATTTTTGATGTCGATTTCGCGGCTATTTTTGCGATCGCATAACCGTTTCGCGGGCCACACTTTGGTCGCACAGTCATCCTTAGACTTTTACGAAGGGAGGTTCGGACTTTTTGGATTGAATAGTGCCTGGTGATTTAAAGGAAAATGTTGGGCAGAAGTAGGCATTTTTGTGCCCCGTTCTGCGGCCGCAGAACCACTCTACAGACCGCAGAATGGTCGCAGAGTGAGGCAGTTTTCTGGGGTGTTTTTGATGTCGATTTCGCGGCTATTTCTGCGATCGCATAACCGTTTCGCTGGCCGCACTTTGGTCGCACAGTCATCCTTAGACTTTTACGAATGAAGGTTCGGACTTTTTGGATTGAATAGTGCCTGGTGATTTAAAGGAAAATGTTGGGCAGAAGTAGGCATTTCTGTGCCCCGTTCTGCGGCCGCAGAACCTCTCTACGGACCGTAGAATGGTCCCAAAGTGAGGCAGTTTTCTGTGGCATTTTTGATGTCGATTTCGCGGCTATTTTTGCGATCGCATAACCGTTTCGCGGGCCACACTTTGGTCGCACAGTCATCCTTAGACTTTTACGAAGGGAGGTTCAAACTTTTTGGATTGAATAGTGCCTGGTGTTTAAAGGAAAATGTTGGGCAGAAGTAGGCATTTTTGTGCCCCGTTCTGCGGCCTTTGAACCACTCTACAGACCGCAGAATGGTCGCAGAGTGAGGCAGTTTTCTGGGGTGTTTTTGATGTCGATATCGCGGCTATTTCTGCGATCGCATAACCGTTTCGCTGGCCGCACTTTGGTCGCACAGTCATCCTTAGACTTTTACGAAGGAAGGTTCGGACTTTTTGGATTGAATAGTGCCTGGTGATTTAAAGGAAAATATTGGGCAGAAGTAGGCATTTCAGTGGCCCGTTCTGCGGCCGCAGAACCACTCGAGTGAGGCAGTTTTCTGGGGAATTTTTGATGTCGATTTTGCGGCTATTTCTGCGATCGCATAACCGTTTCGCTGGCCGCACTTTGGTCGCATAGTCATCCTTAGACTTTTACGAATGAAGGTTCGGACTTTTTGGATTGAATAGTGCCTGGTGATTTAAAGGAAAATGTTGGGCAGAAATAGGCATTTCTGTGCCCCGTTCTGCGGCCGCAGAACATCTCTACGGACCGTAGAATGGTCGTAAAGTGAGGCAGTTTTCTGTGGCATTTTTGATGTCGATTTCGTGGCTATTTTTGCTATCGCATAACCGTTTTGCGGGCCACACTTTGGTCGCACAGTCATCCTTTGACTTTCACGTAGGGAGGTTCGGACTTTTTGGATTGAATAGTGCCTGGTGATTTAAAGGAAAATGTTGGGCAGAAATAGGCATTTCTGTGCCCCGTTCTGCGGCCGCAGAACATCTCTACGGACCGTAGAATGGTCGTAAAGTGAGGCAGTTTTCTGTGGCATTTTTGATGTCGATTTCGCGGCTATTTTTGCTATCGCATAACCGTTTTGCGGGCCACACTTTGGTCGCACAGTCATCCTTTGACTTTTACGTAGGGAGGTTCGGACTTTTTGGATTGAATAGTGCCTGGTGATTTAAAGGAAAATGTTGGGCAGAAGTAGGCATTTTTGTGCCCCGTTCTGTGGCCGCAGAACCACTCTACAGACCGCAGAATGGTCGTAGAGTGAGGCAGTTTTCTGGGGTGTTTTTGATGTCGATTTTGCGGCTATTTCTGCGATCGCATAACCGTTTCGTTGGCCGCACTTTGGTCGCACAGTCATCCTTAGACTTTTACGAATGAAGGTTTGGACTTTTTGGATTGAATAGTGCCTGGTGATTTAAAGGAAAATGTTGGGCAGAAGTAGGCATTTCTGTGCCCCGTTCTGCGGCCGCAGAACCTCTCTATGGACCGTAGAATGGTCGCAAAGTGAGGCAGTTTTCTGTGGCATTTTTGATGTCGATTTCGCGGCTATTTTTGCGATCGCATAACCGTTTCGCGGGCCACACTTTGGTCGCACAGTCATCCTTAGACTTTTACGAAGGGAGGTTCGGACTTTTTGGATTGAATAGTGCCTGGTGATTTAAAGGAAAATGTTGGGCAGAAATAGGCATTTCTGTGCCCCGTTCTGCGGCCGCAGAACATCTCTACGGACCGTAGAATGGTCGTAAAGTGAGGCAGTTTTCTGTGGCATTTTTGATGTCGATTTCGCGGCTATTTTTGCTATCGCATAACCGTTTTGCGGGCCACACTTTGGTCGCACAGTCATCCTTTGACTTTTACGTAGGGAGGTTCGGACTTTTTGGATTGAATAGTGCCTGGTGATTTAAAGGAAAATGTTGGGCAGAAGTAGGCATTTTTGTGCCCCGTTCTGTGGCCGCAGAACCACTCTACAGACCGCAGAATGGTCGCAGAGTGAGGCAGTTTTCTGGGGTGTTTTTGATGTCGATTTTGCGGCTATTTCTGCGATCGCATAACCGTTTCGTTGGCCGCACTTTTGTCGCACAGTCATCTTTAGACTTTTACGAATGAAGGTTTGGACTTTTTGGATTGAATAGTGCCTGGTGATTTAAAGGAAAATGTTGGGCAGAAGTAGGCATTTCTGTGCCCCGTTCTGCGGCCGCAGAACCTCTCTATGGACCGTAGAATGGTCGCAAAGTGAGGCAGTTTTCTGTGGCATTTTTGATGTCGATTTCGCGGCTATTTTTGCGATCGCATAACCGTTTCGCGGGCCACACTTTGGTCGCACAGTCATCCTTAGACTTTTACGAAGGGAGGTTCGGACTTTTTGGATTGAATAGTGCCTGGTGATTTAAAGGAAAATGTTGGGCAGAAGTAGGCATTTTTGTGCCCCGTTCTGCGGCCGCAGAACCACTCTACAGACCGCAGAATGGTCGCAGAGTGAGGCAGTTTTCTGGGGTGTTTTTGATGTCGATTTCGCGGCTATTTCTGCGATCGCATAACCGTTTCGCTGGCCGCACTTTCGTCGCACAGTCATCCTTAGACTTTTACGAATGAAGGTTCGGACTTTTTGGATTGAATAGTGCCTGGTGATTTAAAGGAAAATGTTGGGCAGAAGTAGGCATTTCTGTGCCCCGTACTGCGGCCGCAGAACCTCTCTACGGACCGTAGAATGGTCCCAAAGTGAGGCAGTTTTCTGTGGCATTTTTGATGTCGATTTCGCGGCTATTTTTGCGATCGCATAACCGTTTCGCGGGCCACACTTTGGTCGCACAGTCATCCTTAGACTTTTACGAAGGGAGGTTCAAACTTTTTGGATTGAATAGTGCCTGGTGTTTAAAGGAAAATGTTGGGCAGAAGTAGGCATTTTTGTGCCCCGTTCTGCGGCCGCAGAACCACTCTACAGACCGCAGAATGGTCGCAGAGTGAGGCAGTTTTCTGGGGTGTTTTTTATGTCGATTTCGCGGCTATTTCTGCGATCACATAACCGTTTCGCTGGCCGCACTTTGGTCGCACAGTCATCCTTAGACTTTTACGAAGGAAGGTTCGGACTTTTTGGATTGAATAGTGCCTGGTGATTTAAAGGAAAATATTGGGCAGAAGTAGGCATTTAGTGGCCCGTTCTGCGGCCGCAGAACCACTCTGCGGACCGTAGAACGGTCGCAGAGTGAGGCAGTTTTCTGGGGCATTTTTGATGTCGATTTTGCGGCTATTTCTGTGATCGCATAACCGTTTCGCTGGCCGCACTTTGGTCGCACAGTCATCCTTAGACTTTTACGAATGAAGGTTCGGACTTTTTGGATTGAATAGTGCCTGGTGATTTAAAGGAAAATGTTGGGCAGAAATAGGCATTTCTGTGCCCCGTTCTGCGGCCGCAGAACATCTCTACGGACCGTAGAATGGTCGCAAAGTGAGGCAGTTTTCTGTGGCATTTTTGATGTCGATTTCGCCGCTATTTTTGCGATCGCATAACCGTTTTGCGGGCCACACTTTGGTCGCACAGTCATCCTTTGACTTTTACGATGGGAGGTTCGGACTTTTTGGATTGAATAGTGCCTGGTGATTTAAAGGAAAATGTTGGGCAGAAGTAGGCATTTTTGTGCCCCGTTCTGCGGCCGCAGAACCACTCTACAGACCGCAGAATGGTCGCAGAGTGAGGCAGTTTTCTGGGGTGTTTTTGATGTCGATTTCACGGCTATTTCTGCGATCGGATAACCGTTTTGCTGGCCGCACTTTGGTCGCACAGTCATCCTTAGACTTTTACGAATGAAGGTTCGGACTTTTTGGATTGAATAGTGCCTGGTGATTTAAAGGAAAATGTTGGGCAGAAGTATGCATTTTTGTGCCCCGTTCTGCGGCCGCAGAACCACTCTACAGACCGCAGAATGGTCAAAGAGTGAGGCAGTTTTCTGTGGCATTTTTTATGTCGATTTCGCGGCTATTTTTGCGATCGCATAACCGTTTCGCGGGCCACACTTTGGTCGCACAGTCATCCTTAGACTTTTACGAAGGGAGGTTCGGACTTTTTGGATTGAATAGTGCCTGGTGATTTAAAGGAAAATGTTGGGCAGAAGTATGCATTTTTGTGCCCCGTTATGCGGCCGCAGAACCACTCTACAGACCGCAGAATGGTCAAAGAGTGAGGCAGTTTTCTGTGGCATTTTTGATGTCGATTTCGCGGCTATTTTTGCGATCGCATAACCGTTTCGCGGGCCACACTTTGGTCGCACAGTCATCCTTAGACTTTTACGAAGGGAGGTTCGGACTTTTTGGATTGAATAGTGCCTGGTGATTTAAAGGAAAATGTTGGGCAGAAGTAGGCATTTTTGTGCCCCGTTCTGCGGCCGCAGAACCACTCTACAGACCGCAGAATGGTCGCAGAGTGAGGCAGTTTTCTGGGGTGTTTTTGATGTCGATTTCACGGCTATTTCTGCGATCGGATAACCGTTTTGCTGGCCGCACTTTGGTCGCACAGTCATCCTTAGACTTTTACGAATGAAGGTTCGGACTTTTTGGATTGAATAGTGCCTGGTGATTTAAAGGAAAATGTTGGGCAGAAGTATGCATTTTTGTGCCCCGTTCTGCGGCTGCAGAACCACTCAACAGACCGCAGAATGGTCGCAAAGTGAGGCAGTTTTCTGTGGCATTTTTGATGTCGATTTCGCGGCTATTTTTGCGATCGCATAACCGTTTCGCGGGCCACACTTTGGTCGCACAGTCATCCTTAGACTTTTACGAAGGGAGGTTCGGACTTTTTGGATTGAATAGTGCCTGGTGATTTAAAGGAAAATGTTGGGCAGAAGTAGGCATTTTTGTGCCCCGTTCTGCGGCCGCAGAACCACTCTACAGACCGCAGAATGGTCGCAGAGTGAGGCAGTTTTCTGGGGTGTTTTTGATGTCGATTTCGCGGCTATTTCTGCGATCGCATAACCGTTTCGCTGGCCGCACTTTCGTCGCACAGTCATCCTTAGACTTTTACGAATGAAGGTTCGGACTTTTTGGATTGAATAGTGCCTGGTGATTTAAAGGAAAATGTTGGGCAGAAGTAGGCATTTCTGTGCCCCGTTCTGCGGCCGCAGAACCTCTCTACGGACCGTAGAATGGTCCCAAAGTGAGGCAGTTTTCTGTGGCATTTTTGATGTCGATTTCGCGGCTATTTTTGCGATCGCATAACCGTTTCGCGGGCCACACTTTGGTCGCACAGTCATCCTTAGACTTTTACGAAGGGAGGTTCAAACTTTTTGGATTGAATAGTGCCTGGTGTTTAAAGGAAAATGTTGGGCAGAAGTAGGCATTTTTGTGCCCCGTTCTGCGGCCGCAGAACCACTCTACAGACCGCAGAATGGTCGCAGAGTGAGGCAGTTTTCTGGGGTGTTTTTTATGTCGATTTCGCGGCTATTTCTGCGATCACATAACCGTTTCGCTGGCCGCACTTTGGTCGCACAGTCATCCTTAGACTTTTACGAAGGAAGGTTCGGACTTTTTGGATTGAATAGTGCCTGGTGATTTAAAGGAAAATATTGGGCAGAAGTAGGCATTTCAGTGGCCCGTTCTGCGGCCGCAGAACCACTCTGCGGACCGTAGAACGGTCGCAGAGTGAGGCAGTTTTCTGGGGCATTTTTGATGTCGATTTTGCGGCTATTTCTGTGATCGCATAACCGTTTCGCTGGCCGCACTTTGGTCGCATAGTCATCCTTAGACTTTTACGAATGAAGGTTCGGACTTTTTGGATTGAATAGTGCCTGGTGATTTAAAGGAAAATGTTGGGCAGAAATAGGCATTTCTGTGCCCCGTTCTGCGGCCGCAGAACATCTCTACGGACCGAAGAATGGTCGTAAAGTGAGGCAGTTTTCTGTGGCATTTTTGATGTCGATTTCGCGGCTATTTTTGCTATCGCATAACCGTTTTGCGGGCCACACTTTGGTCGCACAGTCATCCTTTGACTTTTACGTAGGGAGGTTCGGACTTTTTGGATTGAATAGTGCCTGGTGATTTAAAGGAAAATGTTGGGCAGAAGTAGGCATTTTTGTGCCCCGTTCTGTGGCCGCAGAACCACTCTACAGACCGCAGAATGGTCGCAGAGTGAGGCAGTTTTCTGGGGTGTTTTTGATGTCGATTTTGCGGCTATTTCTGCGATCGCATAACCGTTTCGTTGGCCGCACTTTGGTCGCACAGTCATCCTTAGACTTTTACGAATGAAGGTTTGGACTTTTTGGATTGAATAGTGCCTGGTGATTTAAAGGAAAATGTTGGGCAGAAGTAGGCATTTCTGTGCCCCGTTCTGCGGCCGCAGAACCTCTCTATGGACCGTAGAATGGTCGCAAAGTGAGGCAGTTTTCTGTGGCATTTTTGATGTCGATTTCGCGGCTATTTTTGCGATCGCATAACCGTTTCGCGGGCCACACTTTGGTCGCACAGTCATCCTTAGACTTTTACGAAGGGAGGTTCGGACTTTTTGGATTGAATAGTGCCTGGTGATTTAAAGGAAAATGTTGGGCAGAAGTAGGCATTTTTGTGCCCCGTTCTGCGGCCGCAGAACCACTCTACAGACCGCAGAATGGTCGCAGAGTGAGGCAGTTTTCTGGGGTGTTTTTGATGTCGATTTCGCGGCTATTTCTGCGATCGCATAACCGTTTCGCTGGCCGCACTTTGGTCGCACAGTCATCCTTAGACTTTTACGAATGAAGGTTCGGACTTTTTGGATTGAATAGTGCCTGGTGATTTAAAGGAAAATGTTGGGCAGAAGTAGGCATTTCTGTGCCCCGTTCTGCGGCCGCAGAACCTCTCTACGGACCGTAGAATGGTCCCAAAGTGAGGCAGTTTTCTGTGGCATTTTTGATGTCGATTTCGCGGCTATTTTTGCGATCGCATAACCGTTTCGCGGGCCACACTTTGGTCGCACAGTCATCCTTAGACTTTTACGAAGGGAGGTTCAAACTTTTTGGATTGAATAGTGCCTGGTGTTTAAAGGAAAATGTTGGGCAGAAGTAGGCATTTTTGTGCCCCGTTCTGCGGCCGCAGAACCACTCTACAGACCGCAGAATGGTCGCAGAGTGAGGCAGTTTTCTGGGGTGTTTTTTATGTCGATTTCGCGGCTATTTCTGCGATCACATAACCGTTTCGCTGGCCGCACTTTGGTCGCACAGTCATCCTTAGACTTTTACGAAGGAAGGTTCGGACTTTTTGGATTGAATAGTGCCTGGTGATTTAAACGAAAATATTGGGCAGAAGTAGGCATTTCAGTGGCCCGTTCTGCGGCCGCAGAACCACTCTGCGGACCGTAGAACGGTCGCAGAGTGAGGCAGTTTTCTGGGGCATTTTTGATGTCGATTTTGCGGCTATTTCTGTGATCGCATAACCGTTTCGCTGGCCGCACTTTGGTCGCACAGTCATCCTTAGACTTTTACGAATGAAGGTTCGGACTTTTTGGATTGAATAGTGCCTGGTGATTTAAAGGAAAATGTTGGGCAGAAATAGGCATTTCTGTGCCCCGTTCTGCGGCCGCAGAACATCTCTACGGACCGTAGAATGGTCGCAAAGTGAGGCAGTTTTCTGTGGCATTTTTGATGTCGATTTCGCCGCTATTTTTGCGATCGCATAACCGTTTTGCGGGCCACACTTTGGTCGCACAGTCATCCTTTGACTTTTACGATGGGAGGTTCGGACTTTTTGGATTGAATAGTGCCTGGTGATTTAAAGGAAAATGTTGGGCAGAAGTAGGCATTTTTGTGCCCCGTTCTGCGGCCTTTGAACCACTCTACAGACCGCAGAATGGTCGCAGAGTGAGGCAGTTTTCTGGGGTGTTTTTGATGTCGATATCGCGGCTATTTCTGCGATCGCATAACCGTTTCGCTGGCCGCACTTTGGTCGCACAGTCATCCTTAGACTTTTACGAATGAAGGTTCGGACTTTTTGTATTGAATAGTGCCTGGCGATTTAAAGGAAAATGTTGGGCAGAAGTAGGCATTTCTGTGCCCCGTTCTGCGGCCGCAGAACCTCTCTACGGACCGTAGAATGGTCCCAAAGTGAGGCAGTTTTCTGTGGCATTTTTGATGTCGATTTCGCGGCTATTTTTGCGATCGCATAACCGTTTCGCGGGCCACACTTTGGTCGCACAGTCATCCTTAGACTTTTACGAAGGGAGGTTCGGACTTTTTGGATTGAATAGTGCCTGGTGATTTAAAGGAAAATGTTGGGCAGAAGTATGCATTTTTGTGCCCCGTTATGCGGCCGCAGAACCACTCTACAGACCGCAGAATGGTCAAAGAGTGAGGCAGTTTTCTGTGGCATTTTTGATGTCGATTTCGCGGCTATTTTTGCGATCGCATAACCGTTTCGCTGGCCACACTTTGGTCGCACAGTCATCCTTAGACTTTTACGAAGGGAGGTTCGGACTTTTTGGATTGAATAGTGCCTGGTGATTTAAAGGAAAATGTTGGGCAGAAGTAGGCATTTTTGTGCCCCGTTATGCGGCCTTTGAACCACTCTACAGACCGCAGAATGGTCGCAGAGTGAGGCAGTTTTCTGGGGTGTTTTTGATGTCGATTTCACGGCTATTTCTGCGATCGGATAACCGTTTTGCTGGCCGCACTTTGGTCGCACAGTCATCCTTAGACTTTTACGAATGAAGGTTCGGACTTTTTGGATTGAATAGTGCCTGGTGATTTAAAGGAAAATGTTGGGCAGAAGTATGCATTTTTGTGCCCCGTTCTGCGGCCGCAGAACCACTCTACAGACCGCAGAATGGTCAAAGAGTGAGGCAGTTTTCTGTGGCATTTTTTATGTCGATTTCGCGGCTATTTTTGCGATCGCATAACCGTTTCGCGGGCCACACTTTGGTCGCACAGTCATCCTTAGACTTTTACGAAGGGAGGTTCGGACTTTTTGGATTGAATAGTGCCTGGTGATTTAAAGGAAAATGTTGGGCAGAAGTATGCATTTTTGTGCCCCGTTATGCGGCCGCAGAACCACTCTACAGACCGCAGAATGGTCAAAGAGTGAGGCAGTTTTCTGTGGCATTTTTGATGTCGATTTCGCGGCTATTTTTGCGATCGCATAACCGTTTCGCGGGCCACACTTTGGTCGCACAGTCATCCTTAGACTTTTACGAAGGGAGGTTCGGACTTTTTGGATTGAATAGTGCCTGGTGATTTAAAGGAAAATGTTGGGCAGAAGTAGGCATTTTTGTGCCCCGTTCTGCGGCCGCAGAACCACTCTACAGACCGCAGAATGGTCGCAGAGTGAGGCAGTTTTCTGGGGTGTTTTTGATGTCGATTTCACGGCTATTTCTGCGATCGGATAACCGTTTTGCTGGCCGCACTTTGGTCGCACAGTCATCCTTAGACTTTTACGAATGAAGGTTCGGACTTTTTGGATTGAATAGTGCCTGGTGATTTAAAGGAAAATGTTGGGCAGAAGTATGCATTTTTGTGCCCCGTTCTGCGGCTGCAGAACCACTCAACAGACCGCAGAATGGTCGCAAAGTGAGGCAGTTTTCTGTGGCATTTTTGATGTCGATTTCGCGGCTATTTTTGCGATCGCATAACCGTTTCGCGGGCCACACTTTGGTCGCACAGTCATCCTTAGACTTTTACGAAGGGAGGTTCGGACTTTTTGGATTGAATAGTGCCTGGTGATTTAAAGGAAAATGTTGGGCAGAAGTAGGCATTTTTGTGCCCCGTTCTGCGGCCGCAGAACCACTCTACAGACCGCAGAATGGTCGCAGAGTGAGGCAGTTTTCTGGGGTGTTTTTGATGTCGATTTCGCGGCTATTTCTGCGATCGCATAACCGTTTCGCTGGCCGCACTTTGGTCGCACAGTCATCCTTAGACTTTTACGAATGAAGGTTCGGACTTTTTGGATTGAATAGTGCCTGGTGATTTAAAGGAAAATGTTGGGCAGAAGTAGGCATTTCTGTGCCCCGTACTGCGGCCGCAGAACCTCTCTACGGACCGTAGAATGGTCCCAAAGTGAGGCAGTTTTCTGTGGCATTTTTGATGTCGATTTCGCGGCTATTTTTGCGATCGCATAACCGTTTCGCGGGCCACACTTTGGTCGCACAGTCATCCTTAGACTTTTACGAAGGGAGGTTCAAACTTTTTGGATTGAATAGTGCCTGGTGTTTAAAGGAAAATGTTGGGCAGAAGTAGGCATTTTTGTGCCCCGTTCTGCGGCCGCAGAACCACTCTACAGACCGCAGAATGGTCGCAGAGTGAGGCAGTTTTCTGGGGTGTTTTTGATGTCGATTTCGCGGCTATTTCTGCGATCGCATAACCGTTTCGCTGGCCGCACTTTGGTCGCACAGTCATCCTTAGACTTTTACGAAGGAAGGTTCGGACTTTTTGGATTGAATGGTGCCTGGTGATTTAAAGGAAAATGTTGGGGCCGCAGAACCACTCTGCGGACCGTAGAACGGTCGCAGAGTGAGGCAGTTTTCTGGGGAATTTTTGATGTCGATTTTGCGGCTATTTCTGCGATCGCATAACCGTTTCGCTGGCCGCACTTTGGTCGCATAGTCATCCTTAGACTTTTACGAATGAAGGTTCGGACTTTTTGGATTGAATAGTGCCTGGTGATTTAAAGGAAAATGTTGGGCAGAAATAGGCATTTCTGTGCCCCGTTCTGCGGCCGCAGAACATCTCTACGGACCGTAGAATGGTCGTAAAGTGAGGCAGTTTTCTGTGGCATTTTTGATGTCGATTTCGCGGCTATTTTTGCTATCGCATAACCGTTTTGCGGGCCACACTTTGGTCGCACAGTCATCCTTTGACTTTTACGTAGGGAGGTTCGGACTTTTTGGATTGAATAGTGCCTGGTGATTTAAAGGAAAATGTTGGGCAGAAGTAGGCATTTTTGTGCCCCGTTCTGTGGCCGCAGAACCACTCTACAGACCGCAGAATGGTCGCAGAGTGAGGCAGTTTTCTGGGGTGTTTTTGATGTCGATTTTGCGGCTATTTCTGCGATCGCATAACCGTTTCGTTGGCCGCACTTTGGTCGCACAGTCATCCTTAGACTTTTACGAATGAAGGTTTGGACTTTTTGGATTGAATAGTGCCTGGTGATTTAAAGGAAAATGTTGGGCAGAAGTAGGCATTTCTGTGCCCCGTTCTGCGGCCGCAGAACCTCTCTATGGACCGTAGAATGGTCGCAAAGTGAGGCAGTTTTCTGTGGCATTTTTGATGTCGATTTCGCGGCTATTTTTGCGATCGCATAACCGTTTCGCGGGCCACACTTTGGTCGCACAGTCATCCTTAGACTTTTACGAAGGGAGGTTCGGACTTTTTGGATTGAATAGTGCCTGGTGATTTAAAGGAAAATGTTGGGCAGAAGTAGGCATTTTTGTGCCCCGTTCTACGGCCGCAGAACCACTCTACAGACCGCAGAATGGTCGCAGAGTGAGGCAGTTTTCTGGGGTGTTTTTGATGTCGATTTCGCGGCTATTTCTGCGATCGCATAACCGTTTCGCTGGCCGCACTTTAGTCGCACAGTCATCCTTAGACTTTTACGAATGAAGGTTCGGACTTTTTGGATTGAATAGTGCCTGGCGATTTAAAGGAAAATGTTGGGCAGAAATAGGCATTTTTGTGCCCCGTTCTGCGGCCGCAGAACATCTCTACGGACCGCAGAATGGTCGCAAAGTGAGGCAGTTTTCTGTGGCATTTTTGATGTCGATTTCGCCGCTATTTTTGCGATCGCATAACCGTTTTGCGGGCCACACTTTGGTCGCACAGTCATCCTTTGACTTTTACGATGGGAGGTTCGGACTTTTTGGATTGAATAGTGCCTGGTGATTTAAAGGAAAATGTTGGGCAGAAGTAGGCATTTCAGTGGCCCGTTCTGTGGCCGCAGAACCACTCTGCAGACCGCAGAACGGTCGCAGAGTGAGGCAGTTTTCTGGGGTGTTTTTGATGTCGATTTTGCGGCTATTTCTGCGATCGCATAACCGTTTCGCTGGCCGCACTTTGGTCGCACAGTCATCCTTAGACTTTTACGAATGAAGGTTCGGACTTTTTGGATTGAATAGTGCCTGGTGATTTAAAGGAAAATGTTGGGCAGAAATAGGCATTTCTGTGCCCCGTTCTGCGGCCGCAGAACCTCTCTACGGACCGTAGAATGGTCGCAAAGTGAGGCAGTTTTCTGTGGCATTTTTGATGTCGATTTCGCGGCTATTTTTGCGATCGCATAACCGTTTCGCGGGCCACACTTTGGTCGCACAGTCATCCTTAGACTTTTACGAAGGGAGGTTCGGACTTTTTGGATTGAATAGTGCCTGGTGATTTAAAGGAAAATGTTGGGCAGAAGTAGGCATTTTTGTGCCCCGTTCTGCGGCCGCAGAACCACTCTACAGACCGCAGAATGGTCGCAGAGTGAGGCAGTTTTCTGGGGTGTTTTTGATGTCGATTTCACGGCTATTTCTGCGATCGGATAACCGTTTTGCTGGCCGCACTTTGGTCGCACAGTCATCCTTAGACTTTTACGAATGAAGGTTCGGACTTTTTGGATTGAATAGTGCCTGGTGATTTAAAGGAAAATGTTGGGCAGAAGTATGCATTTTTGTGCCCCGTTCTGCGGCCGCAGAACCACTCTACAGACCGCAGAATGGTCAAAGAGTGAGGCAGTTTTCTGTGGCATTTTTGATGTCGATTTCGCGGCTATTTTTGCGATCGCATAACCGTTTCGCGGGCCACACTTTGGTCGCACAGTCATCCTTAGACTTTTACGAAGGGAGGTTCGGACTTTTTGGATTGAATAGTGCCTGGTGATTTAAAGGAAAATGTTGGGCAGAAGTAGGCATTTTTGTGCCCCGTTCTGCGGCCGCAGAACCACTCTACAGACCGCAGAATGGTCGCAGAGTGAGGCAGTTTTCTGGGGTGTTTTTGATGTCGATTTCACGGCTATTTCTGCGATCGGATAACCGTTTTGCTGGCCGCACTTTGGTCGCACAGTCATCCTTAGACTTTTACGAATGAAGGTTCGGACTTTTTGGATTGAATAGTGCCTGGTGATTTAAAGGAAAATGTTGGGCAGAAGTATGCATTTTTGTGCCCCGTTCTGCGGCTGCAGAACCACTCAACAGACCGCAGAATGGTCGCAAAGTGAGGCAGTTTTCTGTGGCATTTTTGATGTCGATTTCGCGGCTATTTTTGCGATCGCATAACCGTTTCGCGGGCCACACTTTGGTCGCACAGTCATCCTTAGACTTTTACGAAGGGAGGTTCGAACTTTTTGGATTGAATAGTGCCTGGTGATTTAAAGGAAAATGTTGGGCAGAAGTAGGCATTTTTGTGCCCCGTTCTGCGGCCGCAGAACCACTCTACAGACCGCAGAATGGTCGCAGAGTGAGGTAGTTTTCTGGGGTGTTTTTGATGTCGATTTCGCAGCTATTTTTGCGATCGCATAACCGTTTCGCGGGCCACACTTTGGTCGCACAGTCATCCTTAGACTTTTACGAAGGGATGTTCAGACTTTTTGGATTGTATAGTGCCTGGTGATTTAAAGCAATATGTTGGGCAGAAGTAGGCATTTTTATGCCCCGTTCTGCGGCCGCAGAACCACTCTATGGACCGCATATTGGTCGCGGAGTGAGGCAGTTTTCTGGGGCTTTTTATGTCAATTTCGCGGTCAATTTCTGCGATCGCATAACCGTTTCGCTGTCCGCACTTTGGTCGCACAGTCATCCTTTTACTTTTACGAAGGGAGGTTCGGACTTTTTGGATTGAATAGTGCCTGGAGATTTAAAGGAAAATGTTAGGCAGAAGTAGGCATTTCTGTGCCCCGTTCTTCACCGCAGAACCACTCTACGGACCGCAGATTGGTCGCGGAGTGAGGCAGTTTTCTGGGGCTTTTTTGATGTCGATTTCACGGTCTATTTTTGCGATCGCATAACAGTTTCGCTGGCCGCACTTTGGTCGCACAGTCATCCTTAGACATTTACGAAGGAAGGTTTGGACTTTTTGGATTGAATACTGCCTGGTGATTTAAAGGAAAATGTTGGGCAGAAGTAGGCATTTCTGTGCCCCGTTCTGCGGCCGCAGAACCACTCTACGGACCGTAGAATGGTCGCAGAGTGAGGTAGTTTTTTGGGGCATTTTTATTGTCGATTTCGCGGCTATTTCTGCGATCGCATAACCGTTTCGCGGGCCGCACTTTGGTCGCACAGTCATCCTTAGACTTTTACGAAGGGAGGTTCGGACTTTTTGGATTGAATAATGCCTGGTGATTTAAAGGAAAATGTTAGGCAGAAGTAGGCATTTCTGTGCCCCGTCTTCGACCGCAGAACCACTCTACGGACCGCAGATTGGTCGCGGAGTGAGGCAGTTTTCTGGGGCTTTTTTGATGTCGATTTCGCGGTCAATTTCTGCGATCGCATAACCGTTTCGCTGGCCTCACTTTGGTTCGGACTTTTTTGATTGAATAGTGCCTGGTGATTTAAAGGAAAATGTTGGGCAGAAGTAGTCATTTTTGTGCCCCGTTCTGCGGCTGCAGAACCACTCTATGGACCGCAGATAGGTTGCGGAGTGAGGCAGTTTTCTGGGGCTTTTTTGATGTCTATTTCACGGTCAATTTCTGCGATCGCATAACCGTTTCGATGGCCGCACTTTGGTCGCACAGTCATCCTAAGACTTTTACGAAGGAAGGTTCTGACTTTTTGGATTGAATAGTGCCTGGTGATTTAAAGGAAAATGTTGGGCAGAAGTAGGCATTTCAGTGGCCCGTTCTGCGGCCGCAGAACCTCTCTGCAGATCGTAGAATGGTCGCAGAGTGAGGCAATTTTCTGGGGCATTTTTGATGTCGATTTCGCGGCTATTTCTGCGATTGCATAACCGTTTCGCGGGCCGCACTTTGGTCGCACAGTCATCCTTAGACTTTTACGAAGGGAGGTTTGTACTTTTTGGATTGAATAGTGTCTGGGGATTTATAGGAAAATGTTGGGAAGAAGTAGGCATTTCAGTGGCCAGTTCTGCGGCCGCAGAATCTCTCTGCGGACCGTAGAATGGTCACAAAGTGAGGCAGTTTTCTGGGGCATTTTTGATGTCGATTTCGCGGCTATTTCTGCGATCGCATAACCGTTTCGCGGGCCGCACTTTGGTCGCACAGTCATCCTTAGACTTTTACGAAGGGAGGTTCGGACTTTTTGGATTGAATAGTGCCTGGTGATTTAAAGGAAAATGTTGGGCAGAAATAGGCATTTCTGTGCCCCGTTCTGCGGCCGCAGAACCACTCTACGGACCGCAGAACGGTCGCAGAGTGAGGCAGTTTTCTGTGGCTTTTTTGATGTCGATTTCGCGGTTATTTGTGTGATCGCATAACCGTTTCGCGTGCCGCACTTTGGTCGCACAGTCATCCTTAGACTTTTACGAAGGGAGGTTCGGACTTTTTGGATTGAATAGTGCCTGGTGATTTAAAGGAAAATGTTTGGAAGAAGTAGGCATTTCAGTGGCCCGTTCTGCGGCCGCAGAATCTCTCTGCGGACCGTAGAATGGCCGCAGAGTGAGGCAATTTTCTGGGGCATTTTTGATGTCGATATCGCAGCTATTTCTGCGATCGCATAACCATTTCGCTGGCCGCACTTTGGTCGCACAGTCATCCTTAGACTTTTACGAAGGAAGGTTCAGACTTTTTGGATTGAATAGTGCCTGGTGATTTAAAAGAAAATGTTGGGCAGAAGTAGGCATTTTTGTGCCCCGTTCTACGGCTGCAGAACCACTCTATGGACCGCAGATAGGTTGCGGAGTGAGGCAGTTTTCTGGGGCTTTTTTGATGTCGATTTCGCGGTCAATTTCTGCAATCGCATAACCATTTCGATGGCTGCACTTTGGCTGCACAGTCATCCTTACACTTTTACGAAGGAAGGTTCGGACTTTTTGGATTAAATAGTGCCTCGTGATTTAAAGGAAAATGTTGGGAAGAAGTAGGCATTTCAATGGCCCGCTCTGCGGCCGCAGAACCTCTCTGCGGACCGTAGAATGGTCGCAATGTGAGACAGTTTTCTGGGGTGTTTTTGATGTCGATTTCACAGCTATTTCTGCGATTGCATAATGGTTTTGCGGGCCGCACTTTGGTCGCACAGTCCTCCTTAGACTTTTACGAAGGGAGGTTCGGACTTTTTGGATTGAATGGCGCCTGGTGATTTAAAGAAAAATGTTGGGCAGAAGAAGGCATTTCTGTGCCCCGTTCTACGACCGCAGAACCACTCTACGGACGGCAGAATGGCCACAGAGTGAGGCAATTTTCTGGGGCATTTTTGATGTCGATATCGCGACTATTTCTGCGATCGCATAACCGTTTCGCTTGCCGCACTTTGGTCGCACAGTCATCCTTAGACTTTTACGAAGGAAGGTTCGGACTTTTTGGATTGAATAGTGCTTGGTGATTTAATGGAAAATGTTGGGCAGAAGTAGGCATTTCAGTGGCTCGTTCTGCGGCCGCAGAACCTCTCTGCGGACCGTAGAATGGTCGCAGAGTGAGGCAGTTTTCTGGGGCATTTTTATTGTCGATTTCGCGGCTATTTCTGCGATCGCATAACCGTTTCGCTGGCCGCACTTTGGTCGCACAGTCATCCTTAGACATTTACGACGGAAGGTTCGGACTTTTTGGATTGAATAGTGCTTGGTGATTTTAAGGAAAATGTTGGGCAGAAGTAGGCATTTCAGTGGCCCGTTCTGCGGCCGCAGAACCTCTCTGCGGACTGTAGAATGGTCGCAGAGTGAGGCAGTTTTCTGGTGCATTTTTATTGTCGATTTCGCGGCTATTTCTGCTATCGCATAACCATTTTGCGGGCCGCACTTTGGTCACACAGTCATCCTTAGACTTTTACGAAGGGAGGTTCAGACTTTTTGGATTGAATAGTGCCTGGTGATTTAAAGGAAAATGTTAGGCAGAAGTCGGCATTTCTGCGCCCCGTTCTTCGGCCGCAGAACCACTCTACGGACCGCAGATTGGTTGCAGAGTGAGGCTGTTTTCTCGGGCTTTTATGATGTCGATTTCACGGTCAATTTCTGCGATCGCATAACCGTTTCGCTGGCCACACTTTGGTCGTACAGTCATCCTTACACTTTTACGAAGGAAGGTTCAGACTTTTTGGATTGGATAGTGCCGGGTGATTTAAAGGAAAATGTTGGGCAGAAGTAGGCAATTTTGTGCCCCGTTCTGCGGCCGCAGAACCACTCTACGGACCGTAGAATGGTCGCAGAGTGAGGTAGTTTTCTGGGGCATTTTGGATGTTTTCTGCGATCGCATAACCGTTTCGCGGGCCGCACTTTGGTCGCACAGTCATCCTTAGACTTTTACGAAGGGAGGTTCGGACTTTTTTGATTGAATAGTGCCTGGTGATTTAAAGGAAAATGTTGGGCAGAAGTAGGCATGTCTGTGCCCCGTTCTTCGGCTGCAGAACCACTCTACGGACCGCAGATTGGTCGCGGAGTGAGGCAGTTTTCTGGGGCTTTTTTGATGTCGATTTCGCGGTCAATTTCTGCGATCGCATAACCGTTTCGCTGGCCTCACTTTGGTTCGGACTTTTTGGATTGAATAGTGCCTGGTGATTTAAAGGAAAATGTTGGGCAGAAGTAGGCATTTTTGTGCCCCGTTCTGCGGCTGCAGAACCACTCTATGGACCGCAGATAGGTCGCGGAGTGAGGCAGTTTTCTGGGGCTTCTTTGATGTCGATTTTGCGGTCAATTTCTGCAATCGCATAACCGTTTCGATGGCTGCACTTTGGCCGCACAGTCATCCTTACACTTTTACGAAGGAAGATTCGGACTTTTTGGATTGAATAGTGCCTCGTGATTTAAAGGAAAATGTTGGGAAGAAGTAGGCATTTCAATGGCCCGTTCTGCATCCGCAGAACCTCTCTGCAGACCGTAGAATGGTCGCAATGTGAGACAGTTTTCAGGGGCATTTTTGATGTCGATTTCACGGCTATTTCTGCGATTGCATAACGGTTTTACGGGCCGCACTTTGGTCGCACTGTCCTCCTTAGACTTTTACGAAGGGAGGTTCGGACTTTTTGGATTGAATAGTGCCTGGTGATTTAAAGAAAAATGTTGGGCAGAAGTAGGCATTTCTGTGCCCCGTTCTACGACCTCAGAACCACTCTACGGACGGCAGAATGGCCACAGAGTGAGGCAATTTTCTGGGGCATTTTTGATGTCGATATCGCGACTATTTCTGCGATCGCATAACCGTTTCGCTGGCCGCACTTTGGTCGCACAGTCATCCTTAGACTTTTACGAAGGAAGGTTCGGACTTTTTGTATTGAATAGTGCTTGGTGTTTTAAAGGAAAATGTTGGGCAGAAGTAGGCATTTCAGTGGCCCGTTCTGCGGCCGCAGAACCTCTCTGCGGACCGTAGAATGGTCGCAAAGTGAGGCAATTTTCTGGGGCATATTTAATGTCGATTTCGCGGCTATTTCTGCGATCGCATAACCATTTCGCGGGCCGCACTTTGGTCGCACAGTCATCCTTAGACTTTTACGAAGGGAGGTTCGGACTTTTCTGATTGAATAGTGCCTGGTGATTTAAAGGAAAATGTTGGGCAGAAGTAGGCATTTCTGTGCCCCGTACTTCGGCCGCAGAACCACTCTACGGACCGCAGATTGGTTGCAGAGTGAGGCAGTTTTCTCGGGCTTTTTTGATGTCGATTTCACGGTCAATTTATGCGATCGCATAACCGTTTCGCTGGCCGCACTTTGGTCGTACAGTCATCCTTACACTTTTACGAAGGAAGGTTCAAACTTTTTGGATTGGATAGTGCCGGGTGATTTAAAGGAAAATGTTGGGCAGAAGTAGGCATTTATGTGCCCCGTTCTGCGGCCGCAGAACCACTCTACGGACCGTAGAATAGTCGCAGAGTGAGGCAGTTTTCTAGGGCGTTTTTGATGTCGATTTCGCGGCTATTTCTGCGATCGCATAACCGTTTCGCGGGCTGCACTTTGGTCGCACAGTCATCCTTAGACTTTTACGAAGGGTGGTTCGGACTTTTTGGATTGAATAGTGCCTGGTGATTTAAAGGAAAATGTTGGGAAGAAGTAGGCATTTCAGTGGCCCGTTCTACGGCCGCAGAACCTCTTTGCGGACCGTAGAATGGTCGCAAAGTGAGGCAGTTTTCTAGGGTGTTTTTGATGTCGATTTTGCGGTTATTTCTGCGATCGCAAAACCGTTTTGCTGGCCGCACTTTGGCCGCACAGTCATCCTTAGACTTTTACGAAGGAAGGTTCGGACTTTTTGGATTGAATAGTGCCTGGTGATTTAAAGGAAAATGTTGGGCAGAAGTAGGCATTTTTGTGCCCCGTTATGCGGCCGCAGAACCTCTCTGCGGACCGTAGAATGGTCACAAAGTGAGGAAGTTTTCTGGGGCATTTTTGATGTCGATTTCGCGGCTATTTCTGCCATTGCATAACCGTTTCGCGGGCCGCACTTTGGTCGCACAGTCATCCTTAGACTTTTACGAAGGGAGGTTCGTACTTTTTGGATTGAATAATGCCTGGTGATTTAAAGGAAAATGTTGGGAAGAAGTAGGCATTGTTGTGCCCCGTTCTACGGCCGCAGAGTCTCTCTGCGGACCATAGAATGGTCGCAATGTGAGGTAGTTTTCTGGGGATTTATTGATGTCGATTTCGCGGTCAATTTCTGCGATCGCATAACCATTTTGCTGGCCGCACTTTGGTCGCACAGTCATCCTTAGACTTTTACGAAAGAAGGTTCGGACTTTTTGGATTGAATAGTGCCTGGTGATTTAAAGGAAAATGTTGGGAAGAAGTTGGCATTTCAATGGCCCGTTCTGCGGCCGCAGAACCTCTCTGCGGACCGTAGAATGGTCGCAATGTGAGGCAGTTTTCTAGGGCGTTTTTGATGTCGATTTCACGGCTATTTCAGCGATCGCATAACCGTTTCGCGGGCCACACTTTGGTCGCACAGTCATCCTTAGCCTTTTGCGAAGGGAGGTTCGGACTTTTTGGATTGAATAGTGCCTGGTGATTTAAAGGAAAATGTTGGGCAGAAGTAGGCATTTTTGTGCCCCGTTCTACGGCCGCAGAACCACTCTACGGACCGCAGATAGGTCGCTTAGTGAGGCAGTTTTCTGGGGCTTTTTTGATGTCGATTTCGCGGCTATTTCTGCGATCGCATAACCGTTTCGCTGGACACACTTTGGTCGCACAGTCATCCTTAGACTTTTACGAAGGAAGGTTCGGACTTTTTGGATTGAATAGTGCTTGGTGATTTAAAGGAAAATGTTGGGCAGAAGTAGGCATTTCAGTTGCCCGTTCTGCGGCCGCAGAACCTCTCCGCGTACCGTAGAATGGTCACAGAGTGAGGCAGTTTTCTGGGGCGTTTTTGATGTCGATTTCGTGGCTATTTCTGCGATCGCATAACCGTTTCGCGGGCCTCACTTTGGTCGCATAGTCATTCTTAGACTTTTATGAAGGGAGGTTCGGACTTTTTGGATTGAATAGTGCCGGGTGATTTAAAGGAAATTGTTGGGCAGAAGTAGGCATTTCTGTGCCCCGTTCTGCGGCCGCAGAACCACTCTACGGACAGCAGAATGGTCGCCGAGTGAGGCAGTTTTCTGGGTGTTTATGATGTCGATTTCGCGGCTATTTCTGTGATCGCATAACCGTTTTGCTGGCCGCACTTTGGTCGCACAGTCATCCTTAGACTTTTACGAAGGAAGGTTCGGACTTTTTGGATTGAATAGTGCCTGGTGATTTAAAGGAAAATGTTGGGCAAAAGTAGGCATTTTTGTGCCCCGTTCTGCGGCTGCAGAACCACTCTACGGACCGCAGATAGGTCGCTTAGTGAGGCAGTTTTCTGGGGCTTTTTTGATGTCGATTTCGCGGCTATTTCTGCGATCGCATAACCGTTTCCCTGGACACACTTTGGTCGCACAGTTATCCTTAGACTTTTACGAAGGAAGGTTCGGACTTTTTGGATTGAATAGTGCTTGGTGATTTAAAGGAAAATGTTGGGCAGAAGTAGGCATTTCAGTTGCCCGTTCTGCGGCCGCAGAACCTCTCCGCGTACCGTAGAATGGTCGCAGAGTGAGGCAGTTTTTTGGGGCGTTTTTGATGTCGATTTCGCGGCTATTTCTGCGATTGCATAACCGTTTCGCGGGCCGCACTTTGGTCGCACAGTCATCCTTAGACTTTTACGAAGGGAGGTTCGTACTTTTTGGATTGAATAATGCCTGGTGATTTAAAGGAAAATGTTGGGAAGAAGTAGGCATTGTTGTGCCCCGTTCTACGGCCGCAGAATCTCTCTGCGGACCATAGAATGGTCGCAATGTGAGGTAGTTTTCTGGGGATTTTTTGATGTCGATTTCGCGGTCAATTTCTGCGATCGCATAACCATTTTGCTGGCCGCACTTTGGTCGCACAGTCATCCTTAGACTTTTACGAAAGAAGGTTCGGACTTTTTGGATTGAATAGTGCCTGGTGATTTAAAGGAAAATGTTGGGAAGAAGTTGGCATTTCAATGGCCCGTTCTGCGGCCGCAGAACCTCTCTGCGGACCGTAGAATGGTCGCAATGTGAGGCAGTTTTCTAGGGCGTTTTTGATGTCGATTTCACGGCTATTTCAGCGATCGCATAACCGTTTCGCGGGCCGCACTTTGGTCGCACAGTCATCCTTAGACTTTTACGAAGGAAGGTTCGGACTTTTTGGATTGAATAGTGCCTGGTGATTTAAAGGAAAATGTTGGGCAGAAGTAGGCATTTTTGTGCCCCGTTCTACGGCCGCAGAACCACTCTACGGACCGCAGATAGGTCGCTTAGTGAGGCAGTTTTCTGGGGCTTTTTTGATGTCGATTTCGTGGCTATTTCTGCGATCGCATAACCATTTCACTGGACGCACATTGGTCGCACAGTCATCCTTAGACTTTTACGAAGGAAGTTTCGGACTTTTTGGATTGAATAGTGCTTGGTGATTTAAAGGAAAATGTTGGGCAGAAGTAGGCATTTCAGTTGCCCGTTCTGCGGCCGCAGAACCTCTCCACGGAATGTAGAATGGTCGCAGAGTGAGGCAGTTTTCTGGGGCGTTTTTGATGTCGATTTCGCGGCTATTTCTACGATTGCATAACCGTTTTGCGGGCCTCACTTTGGTCGCATAGTCATTCTTAGACTTTTATGAAGGGAGGTTCGGACTTTTTGGATTGAATAGTGCCGGGTGATTTAAAGGAAATTGTTGGGCAGAAGTAGGCATTTCTGTGCCCCGTTCTGTGGCCGCAGAACCACTCTACGGACAGCAGAATGGTCGCAGAGTGAGGCAGTTTTCTGGGTGTTTATGATGTCGATTTCGCGGCTGTTTCTGTGATCGCATAACTGTTTCGCTGGCCGCACTTTGGTCGCACAGTCATCCTTAGACTTTTACGAAGGGAGGTTCGGACTTTTTGGATTGAATAGTGCCTGGTGATTTAAAGGAAAATGTTGGGCAGAAGTAGGCATTTTTGTGCCCCGTTCTACGGCCGCAGAACCACTCTACGGACCGCAGATAGGTCGCTTAGTGAGGCAGTTTTCTGGGGCTTTTTTGATGTCGATTTCGCGGCTATTTCTGCGATCGCATAACCGTTTCGCTGGACACACTTTGGTCGCACAGTCATCCTTAGACTTTTACGAAGGAAGGTTCGGACTTTTTGGATTGAATAGTGCTTGGTGATTTAAAGGAAAATGTTGGGCAGAAGTAGGCATTTCAGTTGCCCGTTCTGCGGCCGCAGAACCTCTCCGCGTACCGTAGAATGGTCGCAGAGTGAGGCAGTTTTCTGGGGCGTTTTTGATGTCGATTTCGCGGCTATTTCTGCGATCGCATAACCGTTTCGCGGGCCTCACTTTGGTCGCATAGTCATTCTTAGACTTTTATGAAGGGAGGTTCGGACTTTTTGGATTGAATAGTGCCGGGTGATTTAAAGGAAATTGTTGGGCAGAAGTAGGCATTTCTGTGCCCCGTTCTGCGGCCGCAGAACCACTCTACGGACAGCAGAATGGTCGCAGAGTGAGGCAGTTTTCTGGGTGTTTATGATGTCGATTTCGCGGCTATTTCTGTGATCGCATAACCGTTTTGCTGGCCGCACTTTGGTCGCACAGTCATCCTTAGACTTTTACGAAGGAAGGTTCGGACTTTTTGGATTGAATAGTGCCTGGTGATTTAAAGGAAAATGTTGGGCAGAAGTAGGCATTTTTGTGCCCCGTTCTACGGCCGCAGAACCACTCTACGGACCGCAGATAGGTCGCTTAGTGAGGCAGTTTTCTGGGGCTTTTTTGATGTCGATTTCGTGGCTATTTCTGCGATCGCATAACCGTTTCGCTGGACACACTTTGGTCGCACAGTCATCCTTAGACTTTTACGAAGGAAGGTTCGGACTTTTTGGATTGAATAGTGCTTGGTGATTTAAAGGAAAATGTTGGGCAGAAGTAGGCATTTCAGTTGCCCGTTCTGCGGCCGCAGAACCTCTCCGCGTACCGTAGAATGGTCGCAGAGTGAGGCAGTTTTCTGGGGCGTTTTTGATGTCGATTTCGCGGCTATTTCTGCGATCGCATAACCGTTTCGCGGGCCTCACTTTGGTCGCATAGTCATTCTTAGACTTTTATGAAGGGAGGTTCGGACTTTTTGGATTGAATAGTGCCGGGTGATTTAAAGGAAATTGTTGGGCAGAAGTAGGCATTTCTGTGCCCCGTTCTGCGGCCGCAGAACCACTCTACGGACAGCAGAATGGTCGCAGAGTGAGGCAGTTTTCTGGGTGTTTATGATGTCGATTTCGCGGCTATTTCTGTGATCGCATAACCGTTTTGCTGGCCGCACTTTGGTCGCACAGTCATCCTTAGACTTTTACGAAGGAAGGTTCGGACTTTTTGGATTGAATAGTGCCTGGTGATTTAAAGGAAAATGTTGGGCAGAAGTAGGCATTTTTGTGCCCCGTTCTACGGCCGCAGAACCACTCTACGGACCGCAGATAGGTCGCTTAGTGAGGCAGTTTTCTGGGGCTTTTTTGATGTCGATTTCGTGGCTATTTCTGCGATCGCATAACCGTTTCGCTGGACACACTTTGGTCGCACAGTCATCCTTAGACTTTTACGAAGGAAGGTTCGGACTTTTTGGATTGAATAGTGCTTGGTGATTTAAAGGAAAATGTTGGGCAGAAGTAGGCATTTCAGTTGCCCGTTCTGCGGCCGCAGAACCTCTCCGCGTACCGTAGAATGGTCGCAGAGTGAGGCAGTTTTCTGGGGCGTTTTTGATGTCGATTTCGCGGCTATTTCTGCGATCGCATAACCGTTTCGCGGGCCTCACTTTGGTCGCATAGTCATTCTTAGACTTTTGTGAAGGGAGGTTCGGACTTTTTGGATTGAATAGTGCCGGGTGATTTAAAGGAAATTGTTGGGCAGAAGTAGGCATTTCTGTGCCCCGTTCTGCGGCTGCAGAACCACTCTACGGACAGCAGAATGGTCGCAGAGTGAGGCAGTTTTCTGGGTGTTTATGATGTCGATTTCGCGGCTATTTCTGTGATCGCATAACCGTTTTGCTGGCCGCACTTTGGTCGCACAGTCATCCTTAGACTTTTACGAAGGAAGGTTCGGACTTTTTGGATTGAATAGTGCCTGGTGATTTAAAGGAAAATGTTGGGCAAAAGTAGGCATTTTTGTGCCCCGTTCTGCGGCTGCAGAACCACTCTATGGACCGAAGATAATTCGCGGAGTGAGGCAGTTTTTTGGGGCTTTTTTGATGTCGATTTCGCGGTCAATTTCTTCGATCGCATAACCGTTTCTATGGCTGCACTTTGGTCGCACAGTCATCCTAAGACTTTTACGAAGGAAGGTTCTGACTTTTTGGATTGATTAGTGCCTGGTGATTTAAAGGAAAATATTGGGCAGAAGTAGGCATTTCAGTGGCCCGTTCTGCGGCCGCAGAACCACTCTGCGAACCGTAGAATGGTCGCAAAGTGAGGCAGTTTTCTGGGGCATTTTTGATGTCGATTTCTCGGCTATTTCTGCGATTGCATAACCGTTTCGCGGGCCGCACTTTGGTCGCACAGTCATCCTTAGACTTTTACGAAGGAAGGTTTGTACTTTTTGGATTGAATAGTGCCTGGGGATTTAAAGGAAAATGTTGGGAAGAAGTAGGCATTTCAGTGGCCAGTTCTGCGGCCGCAGAATCTCTCTGCGGACCGTAGAATGGTCGCAATGTGAGACAGTTATCTGGGACATTTTTGATGCCGATTTCACGGCAATTTCTGCAATCGCACAACCATTTCGCGGGCCGCACTTTGGTCGCAAAGTCATCCTTAGACTTTTACGACGGGAGGTTCGGACTTTTTGGATTGAATAGTGCCTGGTGATTTAAAGAAAAATGTTGGGCAGAAGTAGGCATTTCTGTGCCCCGTTCTACGACAGCAGAACCACTCTACGGACAGCAGAATGGTCGCAGAGTGAGGCAATTTTCTGGGGCATATTTGTTGTCGATATCGCATCTATTTCTGCGATCGCATAACCGTTTTGATGGCCGCACTTTGGTCGCAAAGTCATCCTTAGACTTTTACGACGGGAGGTTCGGACTTTTTGGATTGAATAGTGCCTGGTGATTTAAAGAAAAATGTTGGGCAGAAGTAGGCATTTCTGTGCCCCGTTCTACGACAGCAGAACCACTCTACGGACAGCAGAATGGTCGCAGAGTGAGGCAATTTTCTGGGGCATATTTGTTGTCGATATCGCATCTATTTCTGCGATCGCATAACCGTTTTGCTGGCCGCACTTTGGTCGCACAGTCATCCTTAGACTTTTACGAAGGAAGGTTCGGACTTTTTGGATTGAATAGTGCCTGGTGATTTAAAGAAAAATGTTGGGCAGAAGTAGGCATTTCTGTGCCCCGTTCTGCGGTCGCAGAACCACTTTACGGACAGCAGAATGGTCGCAGAGTGAGGTAGTTTTCTGGGTGTTTATGATGTCGATTTCGCGGCTATTTCTGTGATCGCATAACCGTTTCGCTGGCCGCACTTTGGTCGCACAGTCATCCTAAGACTTTTACAAAGGAAGGTTCGGACTTTTTGGATTGAATAGTGCCTGGTGATTTAAAGGAAAATGTTGGGCAGAACCTCTCTGCGGACCGTAGAATGGTCGCAAAGTGAGGTAGTTTTCTGGGGCATTTTTGATGTCGATTTCACGGCTATTTCTGCGATCGCAAAACCATTTCGCAGGACTCACTTTGGTCGCACAGTCATCCTTAGACTTTTACGAAGGGAGGTTCAGACTTTTTGGATTGAATAGTGCCTGGTGATTTAAAGGAAAATGTTGGGCAGAAGTAGGCATTTCTGTGCCCCGTTCTGTGGCCGCAAAACCACTCTAAGGACCGCAGAACGGTCGCAGAGTGAGGCAGTTTTCTGGGTGTTTATGATGTCGATTTCGCGGCTATTTCTGTGATCGCATAACCGTTTCGCTGGCCGCACTTTGGTCGCACAGTCATCCTTAGACTTTTACGATTGAAGGTTCGGACTTTTTGGATTGAATAGTGCCTGGTGTTTAAAGGAAAATGTTGGGCAGAAGTAGGCATTTTTGTGCACCATTCTGCGTCCGCAGAACCACTCTACGGACCGCAGATTGGTCGCGGAGTGAGGCAGTTTTCTGGTACTTTTTTGATGTTGATTTCGCGGTCAATTTTTGTGAACGCATAACCGTTTCGCTGGATGCACTTTGGTCGCATAGTCATCCTTAGACTTTTACGAAGGGAGGTTCAGACTTTTTGGATTGAATAGTGCCTGGTGATTTAAAGGAAAATGTTGGGAAGAAGTAGGCATTTCATTGGCCCGTTCTGTGGCCGCAGAACCTCTCTGCGGACCATAGAATGGTCGCAAAGTGAGGCAGTTTTCTGGGGCTTTTTTGATGTCGATCTCGCCGTTAGTTCTGCGATCGCATAACCGTTTCACGGGCCGCTCTTTGGTCGCACAGTCATCCTTAAACTTTTACAAAGGGAGGTTAGAACTTCTTGGATTGAATAGTGCCTGCTGATTTAAAGGAAAATGTTGGGCAGAAGTAGGCTTTTCTATGCCCCGTTCTGCGGCCGCAGAACCACTCTACGGACCGCAGATTGGTCGAGGAGTGAGGCAGTTTTCTGGGGCTTTTTTTATGTCGATTTCGCGATTAATTTATGCGATCGCATAACCGTTTTGCGGGCCGCACTTTGGTCGCACAGTCATCCTTAGACTTTTGGGAAGGGAGGTTCGGACTTTTTGGATTGAATAGTGCCTGGTTATTTAAAGGAAAATGTTGGGTAGAAGTAGGCATTTCTGTGCCCCGTTCTGCGGCCGCAGATCCTCTCTGTGTACCGCAGAATGGTCGTAGAGTGAGGCAGTGTTTTGGGGCATTTTTGATGTCGATTTCCCGGTTATTTTTGCAATCACGTAACCGTTTCGCGCGCCGGACTTTGGTCGCATAGTCATCCTTAGACTTTTGCAAAGGGAGTTTCAGACTTTTTGGATTGAATAGTGCCTGGTGATTTAAAGAAAAATGTTGGGCAGAAGTAGGTATTTCAGTGGCCCGTTCTACGGCCGCAGAACCTCTATGCGGACCATAGAATGGTCGCAGAGTAAGGCAGTTTTCTTGGGCATTTTTATTGTCGATTTTGCGGCTATCTCTGCGATCGCATAACCGTTTCGCGGGCCGCACTTTGGTCGCACAGTCATCCTTAGACTTTTACGAAGGGAGTTTCGGACCTTTTGGATTGAATAGTGCCTGGTGATTTAAAGGAAAATGTTGGGCAGAAGTAGGCATTTCTGTGCCCCGTTCTGCGGCCGCAGAACCACTCTACGGACCGCAGATTGGTCGCAGAGTGAGGCAGTTTTCTGCGGCTTTTTTGATGTCGATTTCGCAGTCAATTTATACGATCGCATAATCGTTTTGCTGGACGCTCTTTGGTCGCACAGTCATCCTTACACTTTTACGAAGGAAGGTTCGGACTTTTTGGATTGAATAGTGCCTGGTGATTTAAAGGAAAATGTTGGGCAGAAGTAGGCATTTCAGTGGCCCGTTCTGCGGTCGCAGAATCTCTCTGCGTACCGTAGAATGGTCGCAAAGTGAGGCAGTTTTCTGGGGCGTTTTTGATGTCGATTTCGCGGTTATTTCTGCTATCGCATAACCGTTTCGCGGGCCGTACTTTGGTCACATAGTCATCCTTAGACTTTTACGAAGGGAGGTTCGGACTTTTTTGATTGAATAGTGCCTGGTGATTTAAAGGAAAATGTTGGGCAGAAGTAGGCATTTCTGTGCCCCGTTCTGTGGCCGCAAAACCACTCTAAGTACCGCAGAATGGTCGCAGAGTGAGGCAGTTTTTTAGGTGTTTATGATGCCGATTTCGCGGCTCTTTCTGTGATCGCATAACCGTTTCGCTGGCCGCACTTTGGTCGAACAGTCATCCTTAGACCTTTATGATTGAAGGTTCGGACTTTTTGGATTGAATAGTGCCTGGTGTTTAAAGGAAAATGTTGGGCAGAAGTAGGCATTTTTGTGCACCATTCTGCGGCCACAGAACCACTCTACGGACCGCAGATTGGTCGCGAAGTGAGGCAGTTTTCTGGTGCTTTTTTGATGTTGATTTTGCGGTCAATTTCTGCCAACGCATAACCGTTTCGCTGGATGCACTTTGGTCGCACAGTCATCCTTAGACTTTTACGAAGGGAGGTTCAGACTTTTTGGATTG
Organism: Nicotiana tabacum; assembly: GCF_000715075.1. Taxonomy (NCBI): domain Eukaryota; kingdom Viridiplantae; phylum Streptophyta; class Magnoliopsida; order Solanales; family Solanaceae; genus Nicotiana; species Nicotiana tabacum. The sequence continues at coordinate 11,036 of NW_027438716.1, read as the reverse complement.
AATAGTGCCTGGTGATTTAACGAAAAATGTTGGGAAGAAGTAGGCATTTCATTGGCACGTTCTGCGGCCGCAGAACCTCTCTGCTGACCATAGAATGGTCGCAAAGTGAGGTAGTTTTCTGGGGCTTTTTTGATGTCGATCTCGTGGTTATTTCTGCGATCGCATAACCGTTTCGCGGGCCACACTTTGGTCGCACAGTCATCCTTAAACTTTTACAAAGGGAGGTTCGAACTTTTTGGATTGAATAGTGCCTGCTGATTTAAAGGAAAATGTTGGGCAGAAGTAGGCATTTCTGTGCCCCGTTCTGCGGCCGCAGAACCATTCTACGGACCGCAGATTGGTCGAGGAGTGAGGCAGTTTTCTGGGGCTTTTTTGATGTCGATTTCGCGGTCAATTTATGCGATCGCATAACCGTTTTGCGGGCCGCACTTTGGTCGCACAGTCATCCTTAGACTTTTGCGAAGGGAGGTTCGGACTTTTTGGATTGAATAGTTCCTGGTGATTTAAAGGAAAATGTTGGGCAGAAGTAGGCATTTTTGTGCCCCGTTCTGTGGCCGTAAAACCACTCTAAGTACCGCAGAACGGTCGCAGAGTGAGGCAGTTTTTTGGGTGTTTATGATGTCGATTTCGCGGCTATTTCTGTGATCGCATAACCGTTTCGCTGGCCGCACTTTGGTCGCACAGTCATCCTTAGACTTTTACGATTGAAGGTTCGGACTTATTGGATTGAATAGTGCCTGGTGTTTAAAGGAAAATGTTGGGCAGAAGTAGGCATTTTTGTGCACCATTCTGCGGCCGCAGAACCACTCTACGGACTGCAGATTGGTCGCGGAGTGAGGCAGTTTTCTGGTGCTTTTTTGATGTTGATTTCGCGGTCAGTTTCTGCGAACGCATAACCGTTTCGCTGGATGCACTTTGGTCGCACAGTCATCCTTAGACTTTTACGAAGGGAGGTTCAGACTTTTTGGATTGAATAGTGCCTGGTGATTTAAAGAAAAATGTTGGGCAGAAGTAGGCATTTTTGTGCCCCGTTCTGCGGCCGCAGAACCGCTCTGCGGACCGCAGAATGCTCCCAGAATGAGGCAGTTTTCTGGGGCATTTTTGATGTCGATTTCGCGGCTATTTCTGTGATCGCATAACCGTTTCGCTGGCCGCACTTTGGTCGCACAGTCATCCTTAGACTTTTACGATTGAAGGTTCGGACTTTTTGGATTGAATAGTGCCTGGTGTTTAAAGGAAAATGTTGGGCAGAAGTAGGCATTTTTGTGCACCATTCTGCGGCCGCAGAACCACTCTACGGACCGCAGATTGGTCGCGGAGTGAGGAAGTTTTCTGGTGCTTTTTTGATGTTGATTTCGCGGTCAATTTCTGCGAATGCATAACCGTTTCGCTGGATGCACTTTGGTCGCACAGTCATCCTTAGACTTTTACGAAGGGAGGTTCAGACTTTTTGGATTGAATAGTGCCTGGTGATTTAAAGGAAAATGTTGGGAAGAAGTAGGCATTTCATTGGCCCGTTCTGCGGCCGCAGAACCTCTCTACTGACCATAGAATGGTCGCAAAGTGAGGCAGTTTTCTGGGGCTTTTTTGATGTCGATCTCGCGATTATTTCTGCGATCGCATAACCGTTTCGCGGGCCGCACTTTGGTCGCACAGTCATCCTTAAATTTTTACAAAGGGAGGTTCGAACTTTTTGGATTGAATAGTGCCTGCTGATTTAAAGGAAAATGTTGGGCAGAAGTAGGCATTTCTGTGCCCCGTTCTGCGGCCGCAGAACCACTCTACGGATGGTCGAGGAGTGAGGCAGTTTTCTGGGGCTTTTTTGATGTCGATTACGCGGTCAATTTATGCGATCGCATAACCGTTTTGCGGGCCGCACTTTGGACGCACAGTCATCCATAGACTTTTGCGAAGGGAGGTTCGGACTTTTTGGATTGAATAGTGCCTGGTTATTTAAAGGAAAATGTTGGGTAGAAGTAGGCATTTCTGTGCCCCGTTCTGCGGCCGCAGAACCTCTCTGTGGACCCCAGAATGGTCGTAGAGTGAGGCAGTTTTTTGGGGCGTTTTTGATGTCGATTTCGCGGTTATTTTTGCAATCACGTAACCGTTTCGCGAGCCGCACTTTGGTCGCATAGTCATCCTTAGACTTTTGCAAAGGGAGTTTCAGACTTTTTGGATTGAATAGTGCCTGGTGATTTAAAGGAAAATGTTGGGCAGAAGTAGGTATTTCAGTGGCCCGTTCTATGGCCGCAGAACCACTCTGCGGACCATAGAATGGTCGCAGAGTAAGGCAGTTTTCTTGGGCATTTTTATTGTCGATTTTGCGGCTATCTCTGCGATCGCATAACCGTTTCGCGGGCCGCACTTTGGTCGCACAGTCATCCTTAGACTTTTACGAAGGGAGGTTCGGACTTTTTGGATTGAATAGTGCCTAGTGATTTAAAGGAAAATGTTGGGCAGAAGTAGGCATTTCTCTGCCCCGTTCTGCGGCCGCAGAACCACTCTACGGACCGCAGATTTCGCAGTAAATTTATGCGATCGCATAATCGTTTCGCTGGCCGCACTTTGGTCGCACAGTCATCCTTACACTTTTACGAAGGAAGGTTCGGACTTTTTGGATTGAATAGTGCCTGGTGATTTAAAGGAAAATGTTGGGTAGAAATAGGCATTTCAGTGGCCCGTTCTGCGGCCGCAGAATCTCTCTGCGGACCGTAGAATGGTCGCAAAGTGAGGCAGTTTTCTGGGGCATTTTTTGATTTCGATTTCGCGGTTATTTCTGCGATCGCATAACCGTTTCGCGGGCCGCACTTTGGTCACATAGTCATCCTTAGACTTTTACGAAGGGAGGTTCGGACTTTTTGGATTGAATAGTGCCTGGTGATTTAAAGGAAAATGTTGGGCAAAAGTAGGCATTTCTGTGCGCCGTTCTGTGGCCACAAAACCACTCTAAGTACCACAGAACGGTCGCAGAGTGAGGCAGTTTTTTGGGTGTTTATGATGTCGATTTCGCGGCTATTTCTGTGATCGCATAACCATTTCGCTGGCCGCACTTTGGTCGCACAGTCATCCTTAGACTTTTATGATTGAAGGTTCGGACTTTTTGGATTGAATAGTGCCTGGTGTTTAAAGGAAAATGTTGGGCAGAAGTAGGCATTTTTGTGCACCATTCTGCGGCCGCAGAGCCACTCTACGGACCGCAGATTGGTCGCGGAGTGAGGCAGTTTTCTAGTGCTTTTTTGATGTTGATTTCGCGGTCAATTTCTGCGAACGCATAACCGTTTCGCTGGATGCACTTTGGTCGCACAGTCATCCTTAGTCTTTTACGAAGGGAGGTTCAGACTTTTTGGATTGAATAGTGCCTGGTGATTTAAAGGAAAATGTTGGGCAGAAGTAGGCATTTCTATGCCCCGTTCTGCGGCCGCAGAACCACTCTACGGACCGCAGAATGGTCGCTGAGTGAGGCAGTTTTCTGGGTGTTTATGATGTCGATTTCGCGGCTATTTTTGTGATCGCATTACCGTTTCGCTGGCCGCACCTTGGTCGCACAGTCATCCTTAGACTTTTACGATTGAAGGTTCGGTCTTTTTGGATTGAATAGTGCCTGGTGTTTAAAGGAAAATGTTGGGCAGAAGTAGGCATTTTTGCGCACCATTCTGCGGCCACAGAACCACTCTACGGACCGCAGATTGGTCGCGGAGTGAGGCAGTTTTCTGGTGCTTTTTTGATGTTGATTTCGCGGTCAATTTCTGCGAACGCATAACCGTTTCGCTGGATGCACTTTGGTCGCACAGTCATCCTTAGACTTTTACGAAGGGAGGTTCAGACTTTTTGGATTGAATAGTGCCTGGTGATTTAAAGGAAAATGTTGGGAAGAAGTAGGCATTTCATTGGCCCGTTCTACTGCCGCAGAACCTCTCTGCTGACCGCAGAATGGTCGCAAAGTGAGGCAGTTTTCTGGGGCTTTTTTGATTTCGATCTCGCGGCTATTTCTGCGATCGCATAACTGTTTCGCGGGCCGCACTTTGGTCGCACAGTCATCCTTAAACTTTTACAAAGGGAGGTTCGAACTTTTTGGATTGAATAGTGCCTGGTGATTTAAAGTAAAATGTTGGGCAGAAGTAGGCATTTCTGTGCCCCGTTCTGCGGCCGCAGAACCACTCTACGGACCGCAGATTGGTCGCGGAGTGAGGCAGTTTTCTGGGGCTTTTTTGATGTCGATTTCGCGGTCAATTTATGCGATCGCATAACCGTTTCGCGGGCCGCACTTTGGTCGCACAGTCATCCGTAGACTTTTGCGAAGGGAGGTTCGGACTTTTTGGATTGAATATTGCCTGGTTGTTTAAAGGAAAATGTTGGGTAGAAGTAGGCATTTCTGTGCCCCGTTCTGCGGCCGCAGAACCTCTCTGTGGACCGCAGAATGGTCGTAGAGTGAGGCAGTTTTTTGGGGCGTTTCTGATGTCGATTTTGCGGTTATTTTTTCAATCACTTAACCGTTTCGCGAGCCGCACTTTGGTCGCATAGTCATCCTTAGACTTTTGCAAAGGGAGTTTCAGACTTTTTGGATTGAATAGTGCCTGGTGATTTAAAGGAAAATTTTGGGCAGAAGTAGGCATTTCAGTGGCCCGTTCTACGGCCGCAGAACCTCTCTGCGGACCGTAGAATGGTCGCAGAGTAAGGCAGTTTTCTTGGGCATTTTTATTGTCGATTTTGCGGCTATCACTGCGATCGCATAACCGTTTCGCGGGCCGCACTTTGGTCGCACAGTCATCCTTAGACTTTTACGAAGGGAGGTTCGGACTTTTTGGATTGAATAGTGCCTGGTGATTTAAAGGAAAATGTTGGGCAGAAGTAGGCATTTCTGTGCCCCGTTCTGCGGCCGCAGAACCACTCTACGGACCGCATATTGGTCGCGGAGTGAGGCAGTTTTCTGGGGCTTTTTTGATGTCGATTTCGCGGTCAATTTCTGTGATCGCATAACCGTTTCGCGGGCCGCACTTTGGTCGCACAGTCATCCTTAAACTTTTACGAAGGAAGGTTCAGACTTTTTGGATTGAATAGTGCCTGGTGATTTAAAGGAAAATGTTGGGCAGAAGTAGGCATTTCAGTGGACCGTTCTGCGGCCGCAGAACCTCACTGCGGACCGTAAAATGGTCGCAGAGTGAGGCAGTTTTCTGGGGCATTTTTATTGTCGATTTCGTGGCTACTTCTGCGATTGCATAACCGTTTCAAGGGCTGCACTTTGGTCGCACATTCATCCTTAGACTTTTACGAAGGGAGGTTCGGACTTTTTGGATTGAATAGTGCCTGGTGATTTAAAGGAAAATGTTGGGCAAGAAGTAGGCATTTCAGTGGCCCGTTCTACGGCCGCAGAACCTCTCTGCGGACCGTAGAATGGTCGCAGAGTAAGGCAGTTTTCTTGGGCATTTTTATTGTCGATTTTGCGGCTATCTCTGCGATCGCATAACCGTTTCGCGGGCCGCACTTTGGTCGCACAGTCATCCTTAGACTTTTACGAAGGGAGGTTCGGACTTTTTGGATTGAATAGTGCCTGGTGATTTAAAGGAAAATGTTGGGCAGAAGTAGGCATTTCTGTGCCCCGTTCTGCGGCCGCAGAACCACTCTACGGACCGCAGATTGGTCGCAGAGTGAGGCAGTTTTCTGGGGCTTTTTTGATGTCGATTTCGCAGTCAATTTATGTGATTGCATAATCGTTTTGCTGGCCGCATTTTGGTCGCACAGTCATCCTTACACTTTTACGAAGGAAGGTTTGGACTTTTTGGATTGAATAGTGCCTGGTGATTTAAAGGAAAATGTTGGGCAGAAGTAGGCATTTCAGTGGCCCGTTCTGCGGCCGCAGAATCTCTCTGCGGACCGTAGAATGGTCGCAAAGTGAGGCAGTTTTCTGGGGCGTTTTTGATGTCGATTTCGCGGTTATTTCTGCGATCGCATAACCGTTTCGCGGGCCGCACTTTGGTCGCATAGTCTTCCTTAGACTTTTACGAAGGGAGGTTCGGACTTTTTGGATTGAATAGTGCCTGGTGATTTAAAGGAAAATGTTGGGCAGAAGTAGGCATTTCTGTGCCCCGTTCTGTGGCCGCAAAACCACTCTAAGGACCGCAGAACGGTCGCAGAGTGAGGCAGTTTTCTGGGTGTTTATGTTGTCAATTTTGCGGCAACTTCTGTGATCGCATAACCGATTCGCTGGCCGCACTTTGGTTGCACAGTCATCCTTAGACTTTTACGATTTAAGGTTCGGACTTTTTGGATTGAATAGCGCTATTTTGGCCTAACATCAGTATCCCAAATCGGCAAACGATATTGTTTCAGCCCAAATCTGCCACTACCTTCTTTGTGATGGCCTTGTAGGTAGATGCTTCGACCCGTTTGGTTAAGTCGTTGATGGCTACCAAGATGAAGTGGTGTCCATCTGACGTAGCAGGCTCTATAGGCCAGATCACATCCATGCCCAAGCGGTGAGCGACCAACACGAACCTATCACATTCAACTCATTAGGCGGAACCCTGATGAAATCCCTGTGGATCTGGCACTGGTGAAACTTCTTTATGTAGCGGATACTACCACTTTCCATAGTCATCCAAAAGTATTCGGCTCTCAAGATCTTCTTGGCTAATGTGAACCCGTTCTTGTGGGATCTGCAGGTTCCAACATGTATTTCTTCCAATAGTCTTGTCGCCTCAGCGACATCTACATATCTCAACATAACCAAGTCTGGGGTCCCCCTATACAAGACTTCCCGATTAAGGAAAAGGTGATACGCCAACATCCTAAGTGACCACTTCTGACTATTTGTAGCATTGTTTGTGTACTCTCTTGTTTCGAGGAATCTCTTGACGTCGTGGTACCATGGTTTACCGTCTGGCTCTTCGTTCACATGGAAGCAATAGGCATGTTGATCCTTTATATCTACCTCGATAGGGTCTATGTAGTTAATCTCTGGATGCCGAATCATGGATGATAGAGTTGCAAGGGCATCAGCGAACTTGTTCTAGATCCTGAGAACTTGGTTGAACTCAATCTTCGTGAACTTCTTTCATAACTCTTTTATACAGTGCATGTACGGAAGGATCTTGACATTTTTGGTAGACCACTCCCCTTGGACTTAGTGTATCAATAGATCGGAATCCCCTATGACCAAAATTTCATTGACGTTCATGTCGACTGCCATTCTGATCCGAAGGATGCATGCTTCGTATTTAGCCATATTATTGGTACACGAGAATCGTATCTTTGCTGATGTTGGATAGTGTTGTCTGGATTTTGAAATTAGGACTGCCCCAATTCCTACTCCTTTGAAGTTCACTGCTCCGTCGAAAAACATTCTTTAACCATGATATGACTTTGCAATGTCTTCTCCGACGAATAATACCTCTTCGTTGGAAAAATATATAATGAGCGGCTAGTAATCCCCGCCCTGTGAATTCTTTGTGAGGTTGTCAGCTAAAGCTTGCCCCTTATAGCCTTTTGAGTTATGTAGACAATGTCAAATTCGCTGAGGAGAATTTACCATTTAGCTAGCTTTCTGGTAGGAATTATCTTCTGAAAGATATACTTGAGCCACTCGAGCCGAGATATCACATGTGTAGTGTATGCTGACATGTAATGCCTTAGTTTCTGGGCGATATATTCCTTAATTAGGTCGAAGGCTTTTTGACACTCTTTTGTATATTTTGTGGCTACGTCCTTTTTCAACAACTTGAAGATAAGTTTACAAATTACTGTAGATTGAGCTATGAAACGACTGATGTAATTTAGTCTACCCAGGAAACTCATCACATCTTTAGTACTCTTGGGCGGTGGCATCTCCTGAATGTCCTTGATTTTTTATGGGTCAAGTTCTATCCCTTTTCTACTTACGATAAAGCATAACAATTTCCTAGCAGGGACTCCAAACACGCATTTTGCAGGTTTTAATTTCAAGTTATACCTCTGCAGGCGCTCAAACAATTTCTTCAAATCACCCAAGTGCTCTGAACACTTTTGAGACTTGATGATGACATCATCCACATATACCTCGATCTCCTTGTGAATAATGTAGTGAAAGAGGGTCGTCATGGCATTTATGTAAGTGGCACCTGCATTCTTGAGATCGAACGAAATGACTCTACAGATAAAAACTCCACAAGGTGTGGTGAAGGTTGTCTTTTAAGCATCTTCCTCGTGCATCAAGATCTGACGGTATCCTGCGAAACAATCCACGGACGACTGCAGTTCACGCTTCGTGCAGTTGTCGATGAGGATGTGGACTTTTGGTAAAGTGAAGTCATCGTTTGGACTGGCTTTGTTGAGATCTTGGTAATCCACGCATATCCTGATCTTCTTGTCTTTCTTGGGTACTGGAACAATATTTGCTAACCAACTGGGATAATTGGTGACCCTTACTACATTTGCCTCTATTTATCGTTTTGATTACTGAAAAGAAAAAACTAAGTATAAATGAAGCGGTAAATAAAGTTGCAATATTTAAGAAAATGATTTTTTTATTTCATCAAAAGTGGAACATCTAGGCGTTCAAAAGAGGCAAATGACAAAAAGGTACAGACAGTGCATGCCTCAATTGACCGTGCATTTTTCAAAAAAAAACTTTTACAATTCCACACTACCAAGACTCCGAGCGAACCAATTGCACAGTTTTTCCCCTGGTTCGGCTTTCCGAAAGGTCGATGTCTTGACTTCAATTCCTTCACGGCATTCTTCAAACATATCCATGAACAACCTTCCCATTCCATCGATGATATCATCTTCTGGTGCTAATCTTTGGCACGTACCCGAAATATGCTCCGGCACAAGAGCCCTTTTCCTTGAGCTACATGTATTAGTCTTTCCCATCGGAGGCTGATATCCTATGTCGGCCCTTCCTTTCTGCCCATTTGGCTCAATTGGTTCTGTAATTGCGTCTGACCTGGCTCCTAGACCGGTTCCTAGTCTGTATCCATATTTTATCATCTCCCCCATGGCCATCTTGGATCTATACGGCAACTGCATTCTCATGTTTTTCTCAGTATTTTCCATTTCGGTGGTCTGCACGGTTTCCACTACATGGAAAGCAACTCCGTCTATCCCTTCAATGAATGAGACTATTATAAGGCCGAATAAAATTTCACCTAGAACCCCGGGTTTCATGGTGCTGAGGTAGGCTAATGTGTCTGGGGAATTGAAAGAAATTTTTGCATAACATGGCGTGTCTGCGATCAACTATGCGATCACAGAACCCCTTCGCGGACCGCAGATCAGCCGCATAATGCAACAGGGTCTAAGCTAATTTTTGAAGATCATTATGTGGTCCATTATGCGACCACGTAATCATTTCGCGGGCCGCATTTTCGTCGCAGACTTGGTATGGAGAATTTTTTTGGGTGATTCTGCGGTCCATTTTGCAGCTGCATGATTGGTCTGTGGACGGCAGACTTGTTCTGTAGTCCATTATGGGACCACAAAGTTGAGTTTGGAGGGCCCATTTTCTATTTTTATAACCCGACCCTATTTCGATAAATAAACTTAAGGGACCATTTTTTTGGAAGGGGAATTATGATATTTTAAGACAGAGGGGAGGAACTAGAGAGATATGGAGAGATCCAGCACCTCCCATTTCAATTCCTTGCTCAAGACTTGGAGAATTCACTAAGAATGCTTGCAAAATTGTCTACTAAAGCGTTAAGGTTCTAGCCTTAGCATTCAATTTCGAAATTTGGGTTGGGAATAGGTAATGGGGAAAATGGTTTTGAGAATAAGAGTTGGTTAATGATGCATGTATGCGCCAATCAAGGTGGTAGGGAGGTTGTGGAGTATATATGGGTGACCTATTGAAGTGGGGATTGATTGTGGGGTGAAGGAACATCACCATAGGACCCTATAGTCGAATATGGCCACCTAGTGTTTGATGAAATGCTTAAATAAGCTGAAACCACGAATATCTTCCTAATTATCCTTCAATTTTGTTATGTATCTAAAGAGATTTAAGTTGCTAGGATTTTCGAAACATTGTAGTAATTTAAGGAAAGCTCAAAGCGAGGTATGTTGGCTAAACTTCTTGTTACACCCCATATTTACGTATGTGAGAGTACGTCGTAAGTCAATTGATGTAAGCTTATAAATGATATCATCTTTGAAAGTACATAAAGTAAGTTACTCATGTTAAATTGGAGGTTACAAATATTTATGATCATGAACTGCAAGTACCAAGAGGGTTGGAAGGCTTCGAAGCTAAACAAATTGAAGAAAATAAGTTTCGTCAAAAGTCAACAAGTTGGGAATGTTATAACATGTACTTTTGGGGTGAGACTAGGGTGCTCAAATAATAAGGAGGTTATGTTATGAGTTATTTTAGTCTTACTATAGTCGTGTGTTATGTTTTAAAGTCAAGTGAGTTGTGGAAAAAACGTTGGAAAAGATCATCACAAGTTGCATTCATAAATATGCTGAAAATTAGGTCAAATGTAGCTGAGAATTTCTCCCAATGTACTCGGAATTACGGGATGATATACCTACAAAATTTAAGATATATGAGTCTAGTTTCTAACGGATTAAACCGTTCATTGATACAACCTTGGAAATGAGAGATATCCGCGTTTTCGCGAGACTACGCAGACTTGAAGGTGACAAGTAGGTGCATCACCTACTTGCCAAAAGGAGAGTCCTCAATCAAAAGATCCTAAAGTCGGCCAAGAGGGGACTTTTAAGGACTTATTAACTCATTTCTTTAACTCAATTCTCAGACCAACAAAATCAGATTGAACCCCTGCAACTCCTCCCCAAAAAATCCCACATAAACCCCAGGTAATTTTGGGTGATACGATGTGATTCTAGTGGCGAAAACCCCAGACAACTTGCTAGTTTCTCTTTCTCCTTCTTGTAGCTGCGTTGGGGGACTGATTTTAGATGAATAAGGACTATGTTTCGTGATTTATACTCAGTCCAAGGTAAATTTATGCTACTCCTTCCATTATCTATGCTTGTACGAGTTATAACTCATTCGTAAAGACTAGACCTAGCGAGTTTCAAAAGAATGGTATGTTGTT